>NW_018020598.1:79740-372763 GCF_002006095.1 Pseudomyrmex gracilis
TATATATATATATATATATATATATATATATATATATATGCAAAAGTGCATAACATCGCCCGGATCCATATGCGCATTAGACCACGGAGAAACAAGTCGGAGCGAGGATCGATCGTATCGAGCAGGTTCTCGCGGATTGACTCGATTGAACTGCATTAAGTACCGCGCGCGCGTGTCAACATACTGTATAGTTTAGCTCGTGCATATTGCGAATGTGACTCGCGAAGTTTGTATTAGACGATGATTAACTGCTGCGAGCGCGCGATTTCAATTCATGATTATCGTTTTTGCGCGTCAGACGCAAGCAGATAGTTTCTCGTCGATTCCGCGAATTAAATACATAATGCGTTCCGCAGTACGCGAGGAAATCCCGCAAACCAGATATGATAATGAATTAGTGCCTGTCCCATAAAAAAAAAAAGAAAACTATACACACCCAACGAATTTGTATATTAATTTCTGTCTCACGTGTCAATAAAATGCGCAAGATTAGCTGATGGTTCTCTCGTCTTTCTTGAGATGCTTTCTGTTTCAAGCGCGAGGATATATTTTAAGACACGTGATGTTTTGCAAGCTCGTGTTAAACGGTGCTGTAAAATAGGATCCACTTGACCACTCGAGCGCACGTCGTTAATGGTTGCCGAATTATAACACACCGCAAAGCGATTCCTTCCTAATTTCCGTAGATAGAAAGAGAGCGAGGAAATAACTTTTAAAGTAAAATGATTGCAAAATAAATGCAAGAGACTGGAGATATTAGAAACAAGATGCGACATTTATGCATTTCTGGATGGAGAGAGGGTCTTTATGTAATGCGTTGCCGCAGTGCAATCGGTATTACATAAAGTAAGTGCACACCTCCGCTATTACAAACGCGCGTGAATTTGTAAATACGTTGTCGGCTTATTGTCATACACGTCTGTTTGTTGCGTCGCGGTTGTCACCAATGTAATGCTTCTCGGGAGACTCAAGAAGAGAAAGACCGACTATTTGTCTCAGAGTTGCTCGATTGAAGAGACACGTGTGGGACGACAAATTTATGTGCAAAAAATAGTTCCACACGATCGATTCTTGCGCAAGTATGGAAACAATTCAATCACGTGTTAATATCCGTGATATCGTAATGATCGTATGAAACACTTTGATGATAATATAATTACGATTGGATTACCAACCGAGCACATTTCCACTGATCACAAGACAGCTTAAGTATAATTGAATGATACACACATTTGCGTATATGTAATTATACTCATTTAATTATACTCAACAATGATACAATGAAAATCATCATCACACGAAACTGTAGTTCATATGTAAATGTAACAAGCGAGAATTTCGAATAAGGACAATCGCGAAGAAATACGCGCACACGCTTTGTCCACAAAATAACGCGATATATCCTAAGAGTCACACTTATCGCTCGCATTTGAATGTGAGGTTTTTTTTTACGGATGTTCGCATCGCTGCAGCGAAAAAATGCCTTGTTGTCACCTTGCGCAATCGAAGTGCGATGACATCGGCGAGCGCGCTAACGACACTTCTCCCTCGTCCCGATTCTAAACGGAGCGCACAGACGCGCACAGAGAGCGAACGCGATCGGAAACCGGCCGGCCGGTTGAAAATTGCAGAGGCCTTGTTCGGGTCTGCCCTATCATTAGGTACTTTGCAAATTTAAACAATGGTTTCCTACTGCCGCCAACACGAACCACCATCGTGATCGGTTATGGTCGGGCGTTACGCAACCGGCTATAGAAGAAGGGATCATGTGATGACCCTGATTGGGAGTAAAAACCAACGACGGGCAAAAAGGACTCTGGTCGTGAGAGAGCCAAAACTGAATTCAAAAAAACCGATGATAATCCGTCATCAGGGAAAAAAGTTTTATAGCGACGTATATTTAACTGAAACAATCACAACGATCGCGTGAGCGAGGCACGCGCCACACAGTTACGCCGGGAGTCGGTAATTGCATAATAAAAGGACGCCGTTCCCATTTAACGTCCCGTATAATTAATCGGCAAATAAAACATCGTGGCTGCGTAAGCTAAACGACGAACCATATAGTCGTTTGTGGTAGATCGTGTAACTCTCTGTTTCTTCTATATCGGTTACACAGATGACATAGAAGTACACTTCAAATGGAAAAGTCCGCTTAATCTCAATTCTTTTGTTTAACGCTGAAAGTGCGCGGCTCTTAATCTTGAAGTTAGTTTACTTAACGTCTACGGAGGAATACTACGTGTATTTTGCACGTCTTTTCTTTTATTTACTTTCTTTTTTTAGTTCAATGTTTTAATTAATTTATAATGCAATCTAGGTAGGTTGCGTGCCAGAAAAAGCGTGTGTAAATAATCACAATCGATTCTATCGATCTTGATTGTTGTCACTTTTATTTCGACGCTGATTGAACGTTTCTCGGATGTGTTTCTCGATTTATGTCGTACGAATCAAGAAGCACGGTACTGCCTTGCGCTGTTCAAGCGCGACTCGTTGCGCGTGTTTTTAAAAACGTAACTAAAATAAAGTCACGTGACACTGAGAAGAGGAAAAACAACATGTAACTAAAGTCACGTTACTTTTTAGTCACCTGTTGTTTTTCCACTCTTCTCTCTCACTAATTTTTTATTTTGATTTTCATTCGTTGTTTCTAACATCTCTCTAATGTGTAGTATATGGTTTGTAAGACATATGTATATACTAGCTGTCATTGTGGTGACAAGTTGTGTTCACTGACACTACACGTTAAAACAAAAACAATAATAGCACGTAGCGCGCACCTGTGTTGTGCTAGTGTATATATAAAGTGTGCTATATATTGTACTTATAAGGTGCATTTAAACAATTGCTCGAAAACCAATTACGTTATTCAAATGCATTTTTGATCCGTGTGTACGATCCTACACGTACGTAACAGAGTCGTTAAACTGTGCGAGTTTTTTTTGTGTTCTACATAATCGATTGTTCCTGACAGCATCTTAATTGCGCTCTCTCGTATTTCCCGTGACCAAAGAAACACGCCGGGCGAACGGACCCGTTCGAGTGAACGGGCATTCTAATTAAATCCGTTTCCGAACGAACGCGATTCGCGTCGCGAGGGAGGAGAGTAAACGATTCATTACTGTTCGATAGGAGATCCATCGCGATCGTATAAAAAAATTGGTGCCGCTAAAGTTAATACCTTCTTCCCGGAGGCAATGAGAACAGACGAATTAATTACGGGCCACATTGTGGTTTTTTTTTGCGCGCGCGACGCTCTCTCGAGCGACGGAAATACAGCGACAACAAACGACTGGGGCGTCTATGTACATCAAAGTGCACAACGTTTGCTGCTGGAGCGGCTTCAGGGTCGACGGGGATGATAGAATAGCCACGAGACTCTACGTCTTAATTGACCCGAGGGAATGCGCGGATATGAACCGCGCACATACGTAGAATATGCAGTCTGTCGTTGCATATATATTCTACACACATATTCATCATCGTTCCGTCTCTTGCGAGAAACGCCATACGAGATTAATAACGCCACGAACTAATCATTCTAAGCGAACGAATGAGCGTTCGCGTAATCGACTCCGATGCATTATTTTCATCGGTCAAAGGTCGGGATTTGCGAGCGGAATTAAAGCGAGGGTAATTCCAGAGCGACGCTGATAGTTTCGTCAGGAAATGGAAATGACGTATTTTTCGCGAAACAATTATCGAATGTAGATCGGATATGAAAACAAACAGATATGAATGTATAAATAAATTATTGAATCCGAGGAGCAATTAGCTCAGAACAGTTAATTAATTATTTTGTTGAGGAGGGTAGTTACATACACCAGTGTATACATATTCGTATAGTGCGATAGACGAATTCCCACCGCGGATCCAGACGCTTGCATATATTTTGGCAAATGTCATGAATAATGAATACTGGTTTACTTTGTACAAAAAAAAACCAAAAAAACTCGTACAGACACACAGATCAGATTGAGAAACAAATTTAATTCGTTTTTATGAATATTTGTGTTTTCGATTCCACAATATACTCAATAAAATACTGAGAACAAATACATCGATCGTCATTGTGTGATGAATTGGAGAGTCTAGAGGGAATTACCAGTCTCGGTGTATGTGTGCATACATACTCAATTGAGAGCGACACAATATTATTCCTCGCTATGAATTTCGATGTGTACATGTTTGTTCATTCAGTTGCCTGATAATATAATTCGATACATATATACGATACATATAATAGGTCTGTGAAATTACTGATTCACTCGTTTAAAACACAAAACAAAAACAAAAAACAATAAAATATAAAGTAATGAAATATTTATAAATTCCGTTCAATTTTTGTATTGTGGATTTGTAAAAACATGAAGCAAACATTAATTTCAAAATATTTCAAAATTCTGTTTAAAAATTAAATTTGCGTAACGTTTTTTTATTTTATATCTCAAGAAAAAAAAACAATTTATTTTGTTGCCAAAATGTTACAGATGCATCTCCGACTAATTTATTATTGTTGGCTTTCTAATGATCTAAAGGTTTTTAAAAGGAACAAATCTCAAATACGTTCAATGAAAGTCATTCCTCGAGCATGTGATTATCATCAGGCTCAAATATAGCCAACTAAGGACATGTGACTGTTGTCTCATAATAACGCACCACCAGTGACACCGTAGCCTCCAGTTTAATCGAATGATTATTCTGATATCATTCTCACAGATGCCGGACAAGCGGCGATGTACATTTATAAACACACGGTTGTAACTGGCTCGAGCCAGACTGGTCTCCTTCCACGAGTCCTCGTTTTCGCGATTTCGCAGAAACCGCTTCTTCTATTCAAGGTTTTCCTCCTTCAATTTTTGAGACATCACTCAGATTGCTTTTGGTCTTCTCGAGCAAAGTGTCTTTAATCGCAGATAATCTCCGCTATTTTCGCAAATACGCGCGGGTTCCGGATTACTCCGGAGTACTCGCGCGGTTGATCTTGCGCTTTGTCAAAACTTTCCTCTTTTCGCTTCGTTGCTTAATTCAACGTATACAATAGCCCGTTTCTCCGGATCTCTCGAACAATCTTCCTGAAGCGGAGAACGTAAAATACGAAATTTCTCTTTCGTTTGTCCGCCCGTCTTCGTGGGCGGTTGGTTACAAATTCACAGAAACGCTCAAGTGCGTCTTTTGCCGTTTATATCACATGCAGTCCAATCGTTTACTTTACGAACGAGCGTTTTGCGGTCATATGTTCTTTGTATGAATTACAAAACTGTATGTGGGAAGTCGTGCGCCTATTCGTGTTTCGACTATAAATTTCTGCTTGTTATTATTGTCGTTGGATCGTTTCGTTAGTAGACGCAATGACACATTCCTTGTATCTAATCGTGCGCTGTCATAAAATTCCCGTCGTTAATATATTACCGCTCAACTCGACCTCCCACGTGATCAATATCGTAAGCGACTTGTACTCGATCCTACTGCGATTTTTTTTCTAATTAATTGTACAGAAGATATAGCGCTTGAGGTCAGTTGTTCGGAATGCAGTTCTAATTGCTAATTACTCTTAAAAAGCTTGTCTTAATAAATGCTCTAGACCAGAAATGGACGATTGCGCAGCAATTCGGCACGTAGTAAAAATATTGTTTCTTTTTTTTCTCATCTAACATATTTCGCAATTTATACCTCATGAAGTCACACATACATATAATTCACATATACATATGATATTATTATGAGTCTCACGTACTCGCAGGAATGACATACTATGAATTATGGATTCACGAAACGTACGTGAGCGAAGGACGGCGATTTAGTGACATGTTAAAAAAGACGGAAGTAAGATTGTATCGCGAGCATTATCCGTCAGAAATTGTTTAATATACTACACTATTATATACATCTCAACGACTAATCGTAAAAAAACACCTCTTCCTAAAAGAAATAAATTTTAATTATATGTGTGCACCCACAGATTTAAAATAATATCTTTCTATGACATTGAAGTAAAATTATTGATTGAAATAAAATACTGGATAGAAATTTAATTTTGTAGATTTTTGAACTCTATCATATTGATCGAAAAATAATTACCGATATTTGTTGCATAGTTTGATAAACAGATACCGGTGTTCGTGTACGTCGTTGCTAACGACAGTCTTCGGTTACGCTCGAAATATCGTACGGAAAATGTGTATTGCTATTACCGAGGTCGCGAATTAAAGTTTCAATGTTCACAAGAGTATCGCGCGACCCGGTGGAATCGTAAAGGATGTTATGAGGATTCAATGTGTCCTCGATGCTGCTGGTAATTAGCTAAGATTCCGAACAGAAGCGCCGGGCAATTTCAGCCAATGGGACCCGCAAAAGTTGTATAGCCGGCGTATAGTGTTACGCGCATTATGAAACGGCGCGCTTGTTGTGCGCGGTTAATATCGTTCATTTGATATTGCAGCGAGGCGACATTCTCGTGCGGATTCGTTCCGTTAATTCGTCATAAACCGAAAGTTTCTTGTTTCGCAACGAACGTTGCGATTAAGACACAAAATGAAATTGTGCTAATTTCTTTGCAAAAGATTCGAAGACGAGATTCTGTGTCAGTTGACGTGTATTTTCAAGTAATCCCAGATATATAAAAAGACGATATTATGTTAAAAACCTAAATATAAAAAAATCTTTCTACTTAACACCGCACTCGGTGACAAATTTTTCCGAATGTCATCTCTTTTTATTCAAAATTGATAAATGATTCCGCAAAGCATACCGATAGTTAAGGATCACCATTTATTATTTGACGGATATAAGTAAACCAATGATAATTCTATTTCATTTACATGAGTTCTTAAACAGGCCAAACGATTCTCCGTGAGAAGCACATTCATAGTTCAGTGACGAATTGCGAGCCGTCAGTCGCGATAAGGTGACTCTTCGCAGGAAGCGAAAGGAGGCTTTAAAGGAGGCTCTTTCTGACAGTGTAAAGACTCGCGCTATTCCTTCTCCGGGCGAAGCTCGAGACTGTCACGACTTTACTGTACATGTGCATGACTAGATCTGCGATTCTTGCAATGCCATTGAATATTCCGCGCGACCCAGATCGATCGAAGCCGCGAGCGACACGTACCCAGGTCAAACGCGAGCTTTTGTGATCTCCGAAAACCGTCCCTGCTTGACGTGCGCGCGCGCGCGCTCTATAACTCGGGTCGACTCAAATAAGCCGCAACGATGAACGATCCCGGATACGGCAGATATTTTATTACGGCACAAAGACAGCTGCCTCACAATGTTCGAGTTGGGATTGTGGAGTTTGGAGCCGAAAAGTTTTGGCTCGTGGGCAAAAGTCGACGTTGCGGAACGCTGATGTACGCTCGCTTCGTTCGCCACTTTTGTCATTTATCATTTCCGCTGTTATTATATAACAGCAACTATTGAAACTCTTTTTGCAATGTGTAAGGTGGTTGATGGTCTTGTGGCAAACAATGTCACGCCACTGCCGTAATATTTGTGTTATATAATTAATTTATATATAAATTTTTTTTACATTTTTTTTATACAAAAAATAAATATTGATAAATACACGATGATTAATATTGCAAATTATTTTTTCAAAAAAAGTTACCTTTTTATTGACAACTAGAAAAAATATTTGTGTTTCGTAAAGAGCTTATCTAAAGAATTTGTTCTTTTTTTTCTCTCTATGTATGGAACGGGAAAACTGATCTCACACGCGAGTTTATTCGAGCAGACTTAGATATGAAGCTGCAACTAAAACCGGTATTTCTCTCGGTGGAACGTGTTTTCCAACCGGAACGAATGTGATAGCGCAAAATATTGATGCGGCCTGTTGAATGAGATCAAAGCTGATATAGTTGAAGAACTTACCGAAAACTAGAGCAAGGATGGATGACCCAGTGACCTGCGGCTTTTTGCCTGATTCGTTCTTTCATGAGCGCCTTCTTGCTGCCAAAGAGTTTCATGGCCAACTTGTTGTCGGTCGGCTGGAACAGGGCCTGAAGCTGATTCTTCAAGAAGCTCTGCTTGACCTCTTGGCCCGGTAGACCCGGGCCCAATTCCTCCTTCGGAGTCCCGTAGAGGGACACATCGTCCACTCCGAAGTGGACCTTGCCGCTGCCTTTGTAATTCATCTCGTTGCCTGCAACACACACGATGTCGAGATCGTATAAGATTTTGGCAATGGACCCGGTATATTTTCTCCGTATTTCATGACTTTTATTATCGTCCAATAGTGCGCGTAAAAATGTCGTATTGTCGGATAAATCCTGAAATCCCAGTCTCGAATCGTACAATAGCGGGTCGTACGAGATACAGTCGCGCGGTTGTACAACCACATTTGTAACTCACAACACGATAGCTTCAACACGTATCGCTCTTGATGTCGTCGCCCGAAATATCTTTATAACTCCAAAAGGCGTCTGCAAGGAATGTGGGAGATTCGAGTTCGACTTTGGCCAAGATGCTTTTTTTTTGCAACAAACAATTTAAATTTTGTAAGGAAGTGAATTCGGCGTTTCACACATTTGAAATGCAAACCAAGCATTCTGTGTATGTGAGGTTTTGAATTAAATTAAATTCGAATCTCCACGTGTATTAATTTACACATTAAAGAGAAGAAAATAAATGTGCATATAATTGCACATCCGACATATTGGCTCGTATCGATCCTAGTTGTACATTTTTGCGAGCTTTGAAATTGTAATAAAAAATACATTCCCGGAATTTAATAGAGAAAACTCGTTTCTCGAAGCAACTTGTGCTATTCTTCAAACTCGTTTTGTATGACGCGCGGATAACACATGAGTAACAAGCGATGATGAATAAGTTACTCAAATTCACTTGTTAATTTGAATCAATTTCAATGCAGAGAGCTTCGTAATTGCGAATTATTATTCTCTGTAAGTGACTGACTTTATGTGTAGAAGTATACATATATTAATATAAATATGCAATTATAATAATTACATTAAACAATTTATTGCGTAATCTATTGTGCGTACTGATTAATAATTCTAGCTTGTAATGTATTACGTGCTAATTTTATAAATGATTAATTACGTTTCAAGTTTAGTAGTTTTATGTTGAACATGAATTTTACTGGAGCGACTTTGTTTTATATGTACGCGAAATAATAAAATTTCAACGAGTAACATTGTCAGGTTTATTTCCGTTTACGAAATACGTACTAACAAAGTCGACGACGACGGACTTTAAAGTTTAAACACTCACCGGGTTTACGCGGTTTACGAACAGTCCATAACGTCAAGCTCGAGATAACATTCTCGTACGATTTCCATGAGGTTATATCGTTAAAACCGTTTTGCGACGGATTGGTGTTCTGTCGCAATAGCGGTTTTTCCTGTCCCGTGGAGACCGATCCTCCTTCTTGGATGTGCACCATCGCGACAAAGTTCAAAACGCGAGCGAGATGAATACGCGGAGAGTAGTCGCGTTGACCCGGTCGCGAGACGCAGATCCACGCGCAAGAATCACTTTAACTAACGGAACAAGGACGTGGAAGAAGCGCGAGAAGAGACGCGTATCCACTGACCGGTTTTAGCCGGACGAACGAGTACATATGCCCGTTTCTTTTTTTGTATATGTTGGTATACGCTAATCTCTACCAAGACGCTCCACCATATAATCCCTGCCGATACACGTCACATTGGCGTAAGAGATCAAGTATCGCAATTTATCGCGTTCGTCGCACGTTGCTGCGTGCACGTAATGAATCATATTTTGCATGTACACAATGAGGCATACGAAATAACATTGTTGCATTATAATTGCAATCAAAGCAAAAGAAGTGAAAAAAAAAAAAAACTGAAAACTGCAACGTATAGAACATATGAGTTTCTTAATCGTTATATTTTGAAATGCAATGGAAATGCAATGCAAATGAAAGTTAAACATTCCGATACAACACAGAGTTTATTAGCGGGATTTGAATTAAACAGCCTCTTATTCTCCGAAGCATCCGCGAATATGATAATTAGTTTCTTGTAAAACAAATCGCTTTACGCTGTATCGTACATTCAAATGAACGAGACTTGTGCGAGATTTAAAATTTTTTCACATTTTTAAAATGTTTATCGTATTATGTGGCATCGTTAATTCTCGCTTTGTATTTCAATTATTTCCTTAACAAAATTTCGCGACCCTTTCTCCCTCATCAACTATATTGTGCACATTTCGTCAGCGCAAGTATGTCACATTGCTCACTTCCGCATTGTGTCCGGTGGACAATACGTTCGTTACACACATACGTACGTGTCACATGTACGATCAATGATTTACGAAATTTCACCACAAACACCACACAATATGACAGTTGTAGTGTCTGTTCTACAAAAAACGGACTTCGATAATTATTGATTATACAAATTATTTGAACACAAACGCGTGTAACGTGTGTAACCTCGGTATATAGATCGTTGTAACATTTCACTTTGATAAATTGTTATCGATCGTGAATCAAGAAAAATTCCACGTATAATTTCACGGCCAGACTCTGAGGTCGCGGGCCGTGATTTAGTACAACTAACCATTAACAGATAACGCTGGATATTACAGTAGAAGCGACGCAGCGTGTAACACACAATTGTGGTGTAAATTTATGTTGCAATGATTCATTTCTCGTGCCGTTAGAAACGATATATCGTTTTATTAAAAAGAATCATTGAAATCGTTATTTTTACTCTTATTCTTCAGATCCCGTTAAGAAGTTAGTTCGTGAAGAATTTACGTTAAAAAAATAAAAATTTATAATAGCTCTAACGGGTTCTCTCACGAGAGCGCACGCTCATGTACTATTACACTATCCAGATAAACGACATTCCTACTGAAGTGAAACTTTTCCGTCCGTTTCTATCATGTATATACAAGAGCAGTATTACTCCATACACACCTGTATCGCCCAGAAAATCAGTGATGAGCAGGGTCTCGTCGTCTAGAGCTGTGACAAGACTGTCCGTGCAAGTGTTGGTGTTCTCGATGCTGATTTTGATGCTGTCATCTTTGTTGAGCCGTGGATGATTATTCGCGGGGTTGTTACCGGCGTGGCAGTTGTTGCCGGCCTGCTGCTGGCCGAGCTGGTGATGGGGAGAGCGCACAGATTCGGTGCTGCTGGTGTGCAGGCTCACCCCTGTGGTCGCTCTTCCGTTCACCAGCCGTAGGCTCGGTGCCCGTCGACCACCACCACCACCCCCTCCTCCTCCTCCTCCTCCTCCCCCGCCTCCTCCACCGCCGCCACCACCGGCGCCGGTTACAGAACGACCGCCGCCACCGCCACCGCCACCGCCACCGCCCTCGCCCTCCCTGTAACAACAGAAATTGTTCGATGCTTTCTTGATCTTGTTTCCGTTTAAGCGATGGATGCTAAACTACTTTTAACAGAGCTCGTCGTCAATTGATTCTCAACGATTTCCTTTGACTACGCGGAGAAAAAGAGAAAAAGTGCGGTATTAAAGTGTTGAACAAGGGATTTTGCGATACTCTTCATCGATAAAAAAAGACATTAGTTTTCCTATGTCGTACTTTGATTGGGCGCTCTATGTTTTTGCAGTTTGTAGAGTTGTAGAGGTAACTTTTCACTTTTCTGCATGTTGAATACATCAAAGTCCGATTGGAATTGGAGCATCGACGAGGCGCAGTGCAGTAAAGCAATTTTCGTGCTATTCGTGTATGTGTATATTATTATGGAAATGTTTGTGCAACGACATTTCGTTTGTAGCATGTGCAAAGATTTATTGTAATAATAAAAGCTGTATCGCGCGAATATATGTTATATTTTCTAGTATTTTATAAAAATATAAGTATATATACTTATATTATTAAATTAATATTATAATTAATATTATAATAATATTATATTAAAATATAAGTATACTTATATATTAAAACAGTAGACTTTTCATATTTTGAAATGAAAGAAACGTACGTTTGTTTTTATGTTATTTTTCTCAAATAATATATTGTAAACGCGCCTTCGATTTACACGGTTACACTAAAGTTATTTTTTCTTGTTTGCCGGTTCGACAACAGATTATAACGGCGGCAGGGTATAAGTGACGATCCAAGCTCGGTGATTGAATTTATACAGTTCATTCACGATAAACTGATAGTGGACTAAATATTCTAGTGTGAGTTTAAAAATGTTCGCGAGACAAGCTGAAGTTCCGTTCGCTCTTGACACGTTCCCGGCAAAGACGTATCGTACAGTGAGGAATAATCGGCGAGCTGCGGAGCCGCTACTTTCAAGTAAACATATTTTGTTTGCAACAGTTACATGTATTTAGTCCATAAAATATCTTTAACAACCAATTGGCGCCCTTTAACACCAAGCTGCTTTCCACAAGTTTAAGCTTATTTGTCTACGAACCGTGATTATAATAAATAACAGGTTATTATATTCGAACGGAACCACCAGCCTTTGCAAACGTTCGAGAAGTTCGCGATGAAAATACAAATGACGAAATATAATATTCGGAACTTTCTCGAACATGTATCAGTCTGATGAGATGAGAGAAAGAGAGTGAGAGAGAGAGAGAGGAAGAACAACGTTACATATATGATCAAAATACACAAGACATTGATTCAAGAAAAAGTTAAATAGAGGATCTAATGGTCTCCTATGCATCACATGTTGACCGTCGCTGATATCGACAGCTCGCTCGACGTGAAACCTAATACCAGCAAAGCTGGTAATGCGTTTTCTTACCATGACGTCCAACGTACCACCCGATGCGCTGCTGTGAATAGATCACAAAATCTCGGTGTTTTGCAACAGAGTAAAATTGAGTATAGCGTGAGCGATATACTTTTTTTTTACGCGTGAATACAACATCTCTCATTATCGTGCGAATCATCGGCACGTGTATTAATGATCGCTTATTTCTCCTATACATATATATATGTATATATATGTACATCGTGAATATCAATAACTCGAAGCGCCGTGAATTTTAAACGCGCGAGCGTGACATCGATTGCAGCGAAAGTGCAATGTTATCGCTCCCTCACGCTTTACGCACATGACATAAATCAAATGTGTCCTCATAGCCATGGATTAAACTGTATTACCGAAATTGTTAGAAACCGCAGCTGCGATAGCGGAACTGATAATGTATGTGTGGGAATAACTTCGTCGATTCTGTGTTAATTAAGTTCCGCAGCGCGTGACAAAATTTTAAATTATTCAATCGTTAAACGATTGTTTTTTATCAGTTTAAAAAAAAAAAATTAAGACACAAATTACACACGGCAAAAAAGTAAATTAATTGGGTCAAATTGGAAAAGCCATTAAGAAACGCTTAGAAATCGGTCCCGAAAATAAAATTTCATTATTTGTTTTGACAGTTTCTCGTCGATGAATTTTTTTTTCTTTTATCGTAATTATAAAGCGCGATATAGCGCGCACACACACACAGTTTTCCGTGTGAACGCAGGTTTTATCGAGACATGCAACCCGTTTTATTCGTCCAAGCAATAACCGAATATAATGCAATTTGCGTCGCGTCGTTGTTGCATCAATCGCGCGGTTCGTCTGTCCACGCGCTCCACGTATATTTGGCGTAAGAAAAACAAATCGTTGGAAATTCTATCGCGTTGATCTGAAGCGCGCATAGTGAGAAATCCTGGATGTATACCTGCTATATTAATACGCGAGAATCATTTCGTAATAATAATGGCGCGCGCCGACATGACGGAAAAACAAATATATCACAAGAAGATATAAAGAGAGACCTCGAAGAAAAATCTACGTAAAAATAGTTAACGCCGAGCATCCGGCTGGCTTTGCCACGTGCGATTTGTAAGGACGACTAGCTCTTCCGGAAGAGCAGCTTGTGAGAGAAGCGTCAGCAGCAACAGTTAGGAGAGGACCACCAATGAGAAGTGCTTCGCGAAGTACTTCGCTCTCGACACACACACACACACAGGGAGAGTTGAAAATGTAGAAGGATACAAATGCTTGGAATATATTGGGATGGGAAGTATAAGGAGAAGACAGACAATTACAAAAAAACAAGAGAATAATAAATAGCCTAAGAATGCATATGATGGTGGTTGAATTATATGCTATTCAAGGACAATAATATTCGAATAAATCCAACAGTAAATCTGAATGTGTGTTACAGGGCGAATTAAATTGCGGATAAAACTTTGTGTGTCGTTTCTGTCAATAATATTATATAATTATATAACATATTAATTATATACTTATAATGTTGTTCGCGAATTAGTCATTGTTTATTATAGAAAAACACAAAACCAAATATAGCTTTTCAATAACAAGATAGTAGGTAGGTGGCGGATGTATTCGGCTTTTACAGAATTAAATAATTTCATTTACAGAGAAATCCAGTTTATACCAAGTTACGGTAAGATTTACTATTGTCCGCATCAACTGACACACACACACATGCGCGTTTGTATCTTTGTATATCCGAACGAACTTTAGCCGCGCGCTGGAATCTATTTTAAGAAACCTTGCTCCTTCGCGCCAGGTGATGCGGTCGAAGCAAGAAGCATCCGAGTGTCGAGATGTGTGTCTGTGTGTGCACCTCTCGAAAAAATTCACGACCGTCGGAGGATAAAAAAGAGTGTCAAGGTTTACTTTCGATTACTATAGCTTTTTTAATTTGCCAAATGACACGCAAGCCAAGGGA
This sequence comes from Pseudomyrmex gracilis, assembly GCF_002006095.1. Lineage (NCBI taxonomy): Eukaryota > Metazoa > Arthropoda > Insecta > Hymenoptera > Formicidae > Pseudomyrmex > Pseudomyrmex gracilis. Next base: position 94,407 of record NW_018020598.1, read on the forward strand.
ACGTCGATCCCCCGACTGTGTCTTTGACGAGATTAAATTGTCGACGCGGGTGTCTTTCTGAATATTACCTTCGAGATTAATCGTGCGAGATATAATTAAATTCCATTAATGTTTAATATATGATTATGATATTTAGAGAATTGTTATTTTTACTATTCGGAAGAAAAAAGAAGAGATTCGTCAGCACATCAAGCGAATAGATTCCTTATCATAACGCTGCTGCACCTCGTGTATTATATATATTGATTGCGTTTTTATTGCTCGACTTAAATTCGACAATTAATTACACTCACGGAAAGGCAAATTGAATCGAGTGTAAATCAATACCGATGTCGCATCTCGCTTCGCTCGCGCTACAGACAAAATTTTAATAAGGAGCCTAATCACGAGAAATACTTTCAACGTGAACCAAATTAAGATGAAACGTAGTTATAAACACTTTAATGTGATCGATACGGACGTATATAGCACCTTATAAGCAATTACCTCTTGACATAATAGAGAATTATGTTTTATGAAGTCGTAAAACTGAGTTTTGCACCTGTGTACGCTATGATAAGTTAAATCATTTTAATCAGCAAATATTTTTCGGAAACATTGCATTTAGTTTAGAAATTTAAGCAATTTTTCTTTTTCATAAAGCACTTAATATCATTGTAAATATTAATGCTAATATTAATTAAAGAATATTACACGTATATATACGTGTAATATTCCACTATAGTTACTCCACTATATAACATATATAGTAAGACGTTCTAATTACAGTAATATGTTTCCATTATATAACGCTTATACTTGTTCACGTACTTAACTAATAATAAACTGACCGCAAATATATTAAATAATGCGGTGAACAAGGAAAAAGATGATTGTTCCTTTTAACGCATTTTCTTGCTAATAATGTTCACATTCTACGTCGTAGCAAAGATTACAAGTTTTACATAATTGCAGCAGCGTATCTTGATGGCTCTTTAATCTTCCGTTAATCATGCTAGTTTGCATTTCACGTGTCTTCACGACTTGTCACGTGTTTGTGCAAACAATTATGACGTGAATTACAAAATTATGCTTTGATTTATTATACAATATTGAAGAAAAATGTGCCGTATGCGGAAGTTTATATAAAAACTCCATCTTTACATATTCATTTTTCGAATAATTAAGGATTTTGCGGAACTTTTACAAATTTAAAAGTGAGGTTTTTCTTGAGACAGAGTTTTGAGGATATTGTCACGTGCAGTAATTTTTTTGTCACATATAAATGGTAAAAATCTCGATATTTAAACTTTTTTCGCTCGCACGCGCGTCAAAATTAAGAAATTAATATTGCAAACATGAAAATTTATGCTTTCATATTTTTATCATTTTACATTTTCAATAAATGTAAAATTTGAGATTTCCATTCACGCGAAAAATAATATTCCAGAATGCGTGTGGTCAGAAATTCATCAGTTTCACACGACCTCTCAATAATGTCATATAATTGCCGAATTGACGTCATCAGGTATATGTAGCGACTGTGACCGTGCAAAATTGTACGTCGTCGATGATAATTTTTAATTGCCTTTCATCTAAAAACTGTGAAATTCAAGAGAACGGCTTTTGTATGATTTATCGTTGCAAAAACGATATTGATGAAAAAACATTATAAATAAGATATTTTATGTATTTTTACGTTTATATGTGAAGAAATACGAACAAGAATTTATTTTAGTGCAATTTAACGTAGTTTCAATTATTCTAAAGAATAATAAGTATATAATTTCGGTCATATACTCTTAAGGTAACATGCTCAACGAGATTCGAATTTTCCTTAGCACAAAGTCGTATCGCAAGTCGAGCTTGAAAATTCGAGCTAGCGAGTTGAAATAAACAGAACGCCTTTCACATGGCACGTAAATATGCCCACCGCGGCTCTCTGGCAATTTATAACTGCGAATTTATGCCGTTGGGATGTACAAGTTCCTCGTCATAGCGCATTAAACGTTCCGCATATTAAACGCTCCGCCGCTTATGAGTAACAATATGACTTCGAAAGTGGCATTAGTTAGAAAAAAGAAAACTCATTTACGACAATCTTTCTCGCGCGGCTGTGAAATATTTTCAATGAATTAGTGGAGATTAAGGCGGAAATATTTCTCAACAATGTAATTGTTAAGCAACAACAAATTAAAACCAAATTAATAAGAAATCATTTCAGATTTAAATTTTGAAATGCATATTTATTAGTTTTTTGGGGAGAGTTAAAATATATTTAAAATGCAAGTAAAATTTTTCATTTATTTCCAGATACTACATCGTTTAGAGTTTTACCTGATATAATATTATGTCATGTTGTGTATGTACGTTTGACGTTGAAAATTCAATATATACGGTACGAAATATCTATCATCGATATTTCTGTTTCATGTAGGTTTCAAACGTTCCAAAACTTAAACTGTTGTTGTTTTTGTTGACCTCGAATTTATATAATTAATTGACGTACGCCATTTTTGTGCACAGTAATTTGTTTTAATCTGTTAAGTACGTCAGATGCAAGGACTTGATTGTGAAAACGGAGAATTTTAACATCTTTTAAGGAAAACCTTGTCCAAATCTTGTGTGACGAATGAATTCTCGATGAGTCCACACTTTCGAGATCGCATACTGCTTATTTATATAAAAATATGTATATTTTGGCATACATAAATATAACATTTCTATATCGTTAGAATAGATAATATCGGATCTATGATATAAAGTTCTAGTAACGTGGAGTAGAATATATTTTTCGAATTTAACGTTTCAATGTAAATAATAAATATATACACAAAATATATACGCACATATGTGTATATCAACAATAAAATCTACTATTAAAACTTATTGTTAGTATAAGAGAATTGTTTATTACTAATTTATTTTCTCTCTTCGAAATATAGTGTATCATACTAAATTATTTAAAATATCTACATAAACATATATACGTGGCTAACCAACTGTAAGGAAATGTTATAAATTCTTTCAATATTTACATATTTACATACAAATCGGAAATGCTGTTTGTCTGTGTCAATAAAGTCGGCGTTGCATCTCGGCGAACCGGTGAATGACTGAGATTTTTGAGGAATTTCCTACTTACGCCCGAAATAATACGGCACCACAATGCGGCGTACAAAGGTTTCGAGAACAGTGCGGCTCGGTCTATATGCGATCTCCTTTGCCGTATGAAATGCATTATGCCTCGCGGCTTTTTACCTGACGAGACACGGCGCGCAAGTGCGGTCTCAATTAATTCCGGTGAATCGAGTGCTCTGAAATGGCATCCAACCGTCAAATCGTGCGTCGCGTTATAAGTATGTATGTATTCTCTTTGCGCGAAACACGGCAAAACTTTATTACTCAAATTTCGATTGTCTATATTCTGTTTGCACAGAATCGAAATCTGTGCAATAAAATTTCTATGTGTGAACGAACTATAAGCAAATAAAATTTAAAGGCCAAGTACGAGATCTGAAAATGACTATTGTGGATTTGGGCAAAAATTTTCTGTACAAACCAAATATAGACAAACGGGATCTGTGCAACAGTCGATCTGGACGAAGAAATTCTTGGCAAACGGAATCTTCCTGCGAAACATGCGTTTATGTACAATACATACATGTACATGAAACACATGTTTCGTTTCATATTTAATTGAGAGTTTTTTCTCTCATTGCCTCTTATTTAGTTGCCGTTACAATGTAGGTCGTACGCAATTTACCAATGTTGACCGAATTTTCTCCTTCGGGAATTCATCGTACATGACGAATCGCGGCGATATTGCATGCAAAGATTTTAGAGGTTTTTTTAAATTATTCATATTCTAGAACTTGGTTATTAAACATATACTCGAATATATGTACGATCTGGTACATTATAAATGATTTATGTTTGCGTCAATACATCGTTCAATCATTAATCAATTGTCGCAAATAATTAATTTCTGCAACACTGCGCACAACATTATATAAAATAACGATGGCAACAATATATTGTGATTTTGATTTACGTGAATACAATTTGTTACGTTCGAAACTACGTTATTTTATGTCTACTAGCCGAAACATTTAGTCGTTATTACATATTAATATACGAAAATAGGTTTAGTTATAAAAAAGTTTACAATTATAAAAATTAAAATACGTGACAAAACAAACTGAATTCTCGTACAATGTATTATTTGTTTTGACCTTTACAAGATATGCACGTTTTTGTCGTCACTACAGTTATTTTTATTATATTTATTATATTTATTATGTTGTTTTGTACATGAAATTATTAAAGTATCATATATTGCTGGTATAAAATATAAAATAGATTCCTATTTGCTTGGAATTAGTAATCGAATCTGATCGGGTCTGATCGAAAATAGCTTTCTTCTTCAACTAAATTATCAGTATCAATATTGTGAACACTCTCGGGAAATGCTTTGCAAAATTATTGGTTTGATTGGTCTTTTGCTGTCACAATGTGCACGTAATTTCTGCACTTAAGCTTAATCGCTTAAGGTCTTAAGTATAAGTCTATAGTAATGCTACTTTCTTATTATATTGAAAAGTTGCCAGATATTTTTACTCTGTTGCCAGAATGATATTTCAATGCTATTTATAATCTATTTAATTGCAATATATCTTTTTCTCTTTGTGTGTGTATTAAATTTAATTAATAATTTTATTCCGACTATAAAAATATTTTTAATTCTCATTTTAATTATATAAACCTCGAAGCTATTTCGTAGAAATATTTTATTTCATGATATGGAATTTTCGATGTAGGAATTTCTCTCTCTCTCTCTCTCTCTCTCTCTCTCTCTCTCTCTCTTTCTCTTTCAAAATGCTGAAAAAGTGTGTTTATTTTTCAAAATCCAAAGTTGTATAACTTTTCTATGAAACAATTACGACCCCAGATTTAAACGAAGCTCTTCCCAACCAAATGTTAAAATTGGATTGGGCAAAACTTCCGCGACTCTTTCAATCGTCGCGAAGAGAGAATAAAATGTAAAGTCTACACAACTATATCCAATACGCTTTCATCGATTAAATTCCGAGATATTCTCGTCACATCTGTGTCTCATTCGAATTCCGTGTCGGTGTGTCTTTTCTCTTCTATTCTTCTTCACACACCGAAGGATACGCAGCGCGCTGTACACGCGCGCATACATGATGATGAAGATACTCGACTGTTTCCAGAGACATGTTTCAATGTCAGAGCGCTAATTAAAAATGAATGTCTAAGCAAGAGTCGCCTTTAAAGCCGCAACCTCTCCTCCTCTTGTCTTAATCAACCCCCCGACAGGTTTTACAGTTTTGCAAAGTGACATCCTATCCACTTGATTATCGCTAATTATCTTTATATATATTTAATTATAGTTCTAATTATAGTTCTAGGTTATATTTTCTGTTTAATAATATGTTTAATATTTTTTTCATGTAAACTTCTATGTTTGAAATTTAAATACCTTATTTGAAGGTGACAATTTTGCTTGAAATAAAAGTAAAGCTCATAAAAGAATAAAACATCAAATGTGCGAAGTATAATAAAAAAAATAAAAATAAAAATTATTTTTTTTTTTGTGGTTTTTTTGCTAGCTATTGATCAATATGTTACCGCGAGCAGGAATGTGCAGTAAAAAATACAACTGATAGATAACAACAGAAAACAGATTGTTAAACTGCAGATTGCACGAGCGTGTATGTATAATTAACATACTGCGTTAATCGATTTAAAGTGCGTTATCTTATCGTTCTTAGCGATTTAAACCTACCGCTTTGCATCGCATGTCCACGTTAGAATCAGCGGCACGATAGAATCAATATTTGCAATAGGAATTAAGTCTGGAAAATGTTTATCGTGCAAGAGTCTCTAAAAGGAATTTCTAACTCTATTTGCTATTCGTTCTTTTTCATTTTGTTGACGCTACGCTAAAAGTGAAAAATTGCACTTTCTGGTCTGAAGCACGTGTAATGACAAGTTGCGTGCTTTTCGAAAGAAATATATATATATTCATAAGATAAAAATATAGAACAAATGTTAATAACTCTAGAAGATTTGATTTGCTTGTGTAATACGCGCATAACTCTATACCACAGTGAAAAAACATCATTATAGTTATTAATCGATCATATATATAGTTTTCGACAAATAGCAACTCGGATCTCCTCCCTTTCTCGCGTCTCATCGTTTGATCCCGACATGAATTTGCGATGCGAATCAACCGGCGCTTTTATGATTGCTCCATTTACCAACGATTGCGTGAACGGATGTGAGGCAAAACGCGTATCGTACTTCCAGTCGCGCGAGACGTACGAACGTATCAGCTGTATTAAATTCGTCCGGGAGATCGGAGCGAGAAGAAGGTCGGACACAGTTCGCGCGCGAGCGACGGCAACAAATCCATATTGTACTACGTGCTCGAGCGGAAAAAAAATTCGATTATTCGTTGCTCGAAAGCATTTATCGAAAAGAATTGTCGGCGCTGCAGCGATAATCCGTAGACACACTTAAGCACGCGTGCCGAAACGACCGCACGATAACGAGGACAAGAAAGACGAGAAGTGCGCTGCCGGGTAATTTTCTGTCACCGTAAAAATAGCCATGCACGATAAGCGTTGAAATACCCTTGCAGTGATCATATGTGTATATATGTGTATCGAGCATGCCATGGTCGTTTAACACAGTATTTCCTCTTATCCGAATACTCATCTCCCTTCTCCCCCGAAAATATCTCGGTTTTTCTTGTAAGAGTTTCGAAGAGATACAGTTTCATCGTGAAATCGGCATTTCTTCTCGAGTGATTTTATAAAAATATATTCCAAATAAAACTGAGAGAAAATATCTCTGTAACTCCTGACAGTTCCTCGATAAATTCCTGTTATGCGTGTCAGCGCCGAAATTGAACTTCTCAATCATTACTTACATATAATATGTATAAAAGAATAACGTACGAAGCGAAATTCTTACTTTATGTTATCGGTTCTAGAACTGAAATCTGATTTATAAGCGGGGAGGAATAATTTTTTTTATAAACCTATAATATGTCGCGCTATTTTTCCGCGAAAAGGTTTGATTACTTTAAGAAAAGATTGTTATTTTTTCACGTAGTCGAATCTGACATTTAAGACCGAACTCTCGAGTGTTCGTCTTCGGATACTCCATAACCAGTGAAAACGTGCATTCATCTCAAGATGAATTTAAGACGATCTTAAGTAGAAGATCGGACTGTGAATACCGACGTGTAAGAATTCTCGCTCTTTTTTCCCTGGAAGAAAGTCACGTAACGTGTTGAGAATCAATCGATCAAAGAAGGCAAAACGTGTGCTTCGTCGTATCCGTTTAGAAACTCGCTCGCACACGTAGAAGAACCCTCGGTTGAAATACGAGCGACTTATCCACAGCTGTATTTGCTCATCGGTCATCGGATACGACTGCGACAGACACGATGTGTGAAAACGAACGTGAGAAATCTCACTATACTCACTACTGTACTGGTAGTCGTAAATCGACCTAATACACGTCGTCAGGAAGAAGTCAAACTCGCGCGCCTCCGATTCTTCTTTTCAGCTTGTTCAATACCGCCGCGAGCCGTGGCAAAGTGAACGATTTGTCATTGATCTTGCACTCGTGCGAATAAATACCCTGTTTTTTTTTGTTTTTTTTCACGATGGTTTCATATTCACAGATGTTAGGAATTTTTTGCCGCGAACCACGTCACTCGATTCAGGAGAAGCACGTCGTCAGCACAAACTCGGTCTTTTGTTCCTTACCGATTTTTTTTCTTAACGTGTTACGACACAATATAACATGCACCGAACTCGCGTCGATCAAATCGCACCGATCTTTGCAAGCAGGTTTCGAACCGATACACATTCGACGACCGATCCTAGCGATGACGATTTCTTGACTCGACCGGCACGAGTACACTCGCGAGTTATTCACCAAAATGTGGAGAAATGAAAAATCGCTCGCGGTTATTGAAACTATTATTGAACATGAAAAAAAGCACTCGTTTGCTATCGAAAACTGCAGCGTTCAACCCGTCAGCAGAATCGTACGTCAGCACCGGCTGATTCGGAAACGCGCGCACGTGTCGGCGGTCGATCGTCAGACTGTTCGAGGCGAACGACAACCAACAGCTGATCGGTGCGGGTCGAGAGCGATCGACCGACTTGTCCGACTCCTGCGAACCGACTAAACGCGCTCTCGTCGTCGGTGCCGGCTCTCTCTTGTTGATCTCCTCTCGCGGTCGCAGCCTCCGACTCGGTCGCGAAACGTTCTCACAGGGGTGTCGAAGTAACAATCGTGACGCAACCATCCGAACCAGCGCACCCTTATAGGTAAAGTGAATAGGATGGCACGCAATGCGCGCGTGTATCGACACGCACGTGTCGGACGAGAGTCAGAGAGAGGCGAATGATCGAATGTCAAACCTAAGCCGACTAACCCTGCGGACCAGCTGCGCTTTGACGGCAGCCCGACTAACCAAGCTGAACTGGCTCGACTAGCTCTTCGGTCGCGCCACCGGAGCTTCCGCGTCTTCTCTCCGTCTCTCTTGCTCGCTCTCGACGTCTAGTCCCGACGGCCTAGTATTCGAATCACACTGAGACAAGAGCAGGAGCGAGAGAAAGAAAGAGGATGCGAAGTGCTGATGCAGGGCGCGCAGGAGCTATGCAGAAGAGAGAAAGTAAAAAGAATGGAATGAAAAAGAGAACTTTCTCCTGACCCTGCTGTAACGCTTTTCTGCAGTATTTTTCCGGGTGCAACCTTGTGTTTTTAGTATTATAATTTTTATTATATGTAAGTGCACATTAAACACAAATCTCTAATAAGCGCTAACAAATATTTTCCGCGCTACTACTTTTTCCGAAATACACTTTCAGCTTCTGAATTTTATCACAAGTTTCAAACGAGTACAATTTATCGAAATGTATTCAGTTTCATATAAAATGCGAAAGTGGATATACGACTCGATTGTCGGAATAAATTTGTTATACATTATTAGAGATATATAGTTGTGAATGATTAGTACGATATATATTTTATTGCTAAAAACGATCGGAGCAATGGTTCCGGATTCCTCTTATTTTTCATCGAAATACGCGTGGGGTGCATCAATATATTGTATGAAGCATATTGCACGTCCACTTGCGGAAACAACGTCTCGCGGTGGCGAGGTCCCGGCGCCGATGAAATCATCCGCCGTCGCAAAAATACGAGAACGCGCGGATTTTCAAGGATACTCGCGAAATTGGAGCCGCGCGAAGGATTTACCAAGGAGGATTACCGCCAACAACTCGTGCGTGTTGTCGACCCATATAATCTGTCCACTTCTCGTTTTGCTGCGTTTAAATTTATAGATTGTTTGATAGCACACATACACACGTGCGCGAGCGCACGCAAATATATGAAATATCTTCGCAATCAAGAGCCTTTATAAATCAGTTTTAACAAATTTGTGAATTTCGAGAGTTGAATTATTACACCATTGTTCAAAAGCACGCGTGCAGTCAAAGTTCAATAGTTTTTTTAACACTGAAGCAAACGGGGGAAAGAGAAAAAGAGAAAATTATTAAAACAAATTATTAATGCAAAATTGTAAATGGAGTTGTGCGCAAGTCCGCGTACAACGCAGCTATTAATTTGCATATAAATAAAAGATTAAATCTACTTTTTGTTACGCGTTTTGTTATAATATATGGGAGCACATATGCAAAAAAAGAATATCAAATGAATTTGGAACATCGGAATCAATCGATATACAGTAACAGCAAGAATTAGAAACAGTTGAATCGTAGAGATTATAACGATAATCTTCTTTGACGTCGCAAAGCTCGTAAATAACATCGAAATATAATTATAGCCACAACTAACTTGTCGTGTGTGTGTGTGTGTGTGTCAGTCGAGATAATTCGACATGTCAAATTGACGGCAGGTTCCACCTGCACCTGCGTGCACCAGGAAAGAACGCCCATTATTCTCGACGGTTCATTGCTAAATTGCGCGTGCTCGCTAACTCGTTTTACCGAAAGAAGTGAATGTCCTTCATCTATCTCGCCGTGACACACACGGCGAAAGAAAAATAAGGAAGCAGGTTTTCACGCGCTGATGCATTCGGTGCACGTGGATAAACATGTCAGAGGCATTCGACTAGTAGTAGTGGTAGTCGATACTGCCGAGCGTTTCTTTTTGGAAAGAACATTCGAAAATCTTGTGCGACAATTTTCTCTCAGCACGAGCAAGCACAATCGCGCGATATGAAGGAAGATGAGAAAGAAACGAAACATCGAAAAATATGTCAGATATATTCTTATCTGCATATTGCAAACTCGGCACTTGTAGACGCCGCCTGGTGCGCAATTGCGCCGGAAATTGTAGCAAAAAATATTCGCGAATTGATATAATAATTTGATCGTATTAGTAGTTGAATTCGATTTGATTGGATTTTCATCAACGTGTTTCAACTATGATATAGGTGAACGGATTAATTGTATAGTAGAATATAAAATTAATACGTTTGTTACGGATATCGTTTTACAAGTTAATGAACTATTATCGCGTCCTATTTGAATTTTAATTTCCAACGTGGATGAACAAGCGACAGACAAATAGTGTACGACATTTACAATATACCGGTCGTATAAATGATCGCGCGGTGCATGATAAGTGATTCTAATTTCCCAGAAGAGAATATAATAGTCATTAAAGTTTCTTTCTCGGTTTAGTTACACATACACACACACTTAACTTCCCGAATTAAAACAATGAATTCAAGTGATTGATTTTTCAGTGTACGCGCGCCACTTCGCGCAAGCTCTCAATGTGCTGAGAGATCTGTTTTATTTGATGGTTAATCAGGATCAAACGGTCTCGTAAATATCTAATTTGAGCATCACGTGATCCCGAAGCAATCGCACAAAGAATATTTATCGCGTTTGTTTAATATCGTAACACTCATATGAATAAAAATGTTTTATAAACAATGGTTTAAAACTATAAAAACGTTATTGGATAAATTTCGAACACATTAATTTTCGATTTTGTGCATAATCAATTTTTTGTACATGATTACGTATACATTATTGATCGACAAACAGGTATTGTTGCTTCAAAACCGGTTCGAACATCTGTTAGCAGGTGGTGCTGTATAACAGAAAGAAGCTCTCTACCTTATCGTCCCTATCGATATACGGTAGGTGTATACCTCAGATTTATAAAAATATTACCGCGCAAAACTGTTTTTACTTTTTTTCAATTTGTACAATATTTTTCGTTCATGTATCAATTATTAGATTACTGTTATTAATGTTATTTTTAAAATTATTATTGCTATAGATATTGCAAAAATTGAAGAGCTCATTTGATGCCTCCCGTACTTTTACGATTAATATTCGAAAGGAGACCCAGTTAAATATAGTAGAATCCTCCCGAGGATATACACCACAGTTGTCCCGTAGAAGACATCAATATACTCGGCGATATGTGTCTCGGAGATTGCAGAAGAAATTGTTATCTCCGAGATACACACACTTCGCACCCGCTCACGAATTTCGATACACCGTCGATATAGCGTCGCTTTAACGATCCGTGCAAGAATAAATTGAATAGAGGGCTTGAGAGATCGATTCCATGTTCCCGTAACCCGATTAACGTCTTCGCAGATATTGAAAACTTTATGCGAATTATCGGAAAATTATTTGCTGCCCCATTAAATTGGCAAATAAAATATTAAATAATAATAACAATTTTGATCACGTGAAACAATGACTATTATTATCGCGTGTGCTCTCTTGTTTGTTAATCTTAATAATTTATTCATTCTTATACATATATCTTGTCCTCTAACTGAACAACACAACAGTACGATGCGCTCTCATCATGCTATGTAAATGTAACGTGCTGTTATTTAAAGTTCGTACGTGTACATACGAAAATGTCACACCTAACAAAATTGTTTTAGCGTTCACATTTATAGCGCGGGAATGCAACGTTAATTAAGCCGATTAACTTTGCACATAGACAGATCAACGTATATATTTGCCGTTACTCTTATCACGTTCTTTTGCACATAAATAAATATATACAGCTCCTGCTTTCAGGAAAATTTTTGCACTGCGAATTGACCTTTGTGAAGAAGCAGCTAGCGATACCGCAAAAGTGCGCACGTACTACCGAGGTTGGGAAATTAATATACAGTGCGCGTTACGAATCCCACGAAATGTGTCCGATGCATACGCGTGTGCATTCGACTATAGGACCTGCGGCGGAGCCATCCTCTGTGAAATTATAGCGCCCGATACATGCTGTGCACAGGCCTATAAAATCTAGTGGGTTATCGATTAGACCTTCTCTCCCGCCTCTCTTCTCCTACTCTTCTTGTCTGTTTCTCTCTCCTTCCACCCCCTCTTTCTCGCTTTCTCTCTCTCTCTCTCTGACTACTGCTGCAAATCTGGATATGCCGGTCTATTCACCTGAATATCTACACGACGATGACGACGACGGCAACGGGGTGGTAACGTGCGATTTAGGTCAGTGGATCGTATACAACCGTGCCTTTCTCGAGTAACTCTCTTTTTCAATTAGACATTACCAAATCTGCGGTTTTTGACAGACCGTATACAGCCATCCTCCATTTTTGCGAACTAGCCTAGTTTGATGTAATATAATATCTTTTCTTAAAGCTTCGCTAACAAGAGAAAAGCACTTAATAGGTTTATCTGGAATGCCTAGCGCGCGCGCGTGCACGTGAAATAAAACAATTTCATAAATATTTGAATAAACGTAGAATTTCCATATTTGTTTATTCATTTGTAAGTAAATGTTTGTAAGCATATGTTATACAGATATATGAAATAAAGCTAAATAATGAGAGTAATGAAACACGGACGTATTTAGTGAATTTCACAATAAATGATATCGAATAATTATATTCGTTGCAAACGTGTTAATTGATCAACTTAAATTTGACTTACGACTTAATCGCTCTTTCTCTCTCATAAGTTTTAAAATACTGGTTAGATTCTCTTTGTTTCTCTCTTTTCCTCTTTTCTATATAATTAACAATTTCACAAACATTGTCTAAAATCAAATTTAAGTAGTTGCGTAAAATTATCTCGTCGAAAAATCTGTTCTATTCTATCAGTATTCAAGACTATACTAGTGCAATAATAATCGCATTGTTCTGTATAAATCTATTGATTCTGTTTTGAAATTCGTCCGGCAAGTCCGCCCACGTGCTCCTTTTCGTCTTTTTCAACGCTTACTACCATCGATCTGAACGGATGAGGAAAGGGTCTCGGCGGTATGCGTTTATGAAAATGTATTTTAAGTTCGCCGCGTGAATCGCCGTCTCTTTCACCCGTTCGTGTGGCAGGTCTTACGTGACCCGCGATATTAATCACATCTCAAGGGTAAGGTCATTTATTGGACGCGACAGAACTCACGTTCACGGGTTATTCTCTCTCTCTCTCTCTCTCTCTCTCTCTCTCTCTCTCTCTCTCTCTCTCTCTCTCTCTCTCTTTCTTTCTTTCCTTCTTTGTCGGCAACGCTGTGACGTAGACTCGATTGCGATTGTTAGACCGAAACTTCTTTCCTTCGAGCGGCCGCGAATTCGCGACGACGGACGATACGCTTTACCTTCTTTAGCGCAGGCTATACACATCCTCAAGTACGTCCGCACGTGTTCAAGCTCAAACGCGTGCCCACGCTTCTGCGGCCATGACCGGCATGCTAGGTAGTGGCCGCACCACACCGCCGTCTGATGTACACGCACCCCTTACTCCATAACTTCTGTTGGCTCGACGCTACAATGACGAATGATATCGCGTTCCCTGCTGACGTAACGACGTGTGCCGATGATATCGCGTGTCAGTTTCGGAATCTGTATCTAATTAGCGCTGAATCTGTTTAATTGTAAGATCAAACTGGAAACGCGTATAATTGTAACAAATTTAGTTGCTATTGCTATTTTTACACGGACACGATTATATCGCGCACCAAAGAAAATTGTGGCAAAATAGCCATTTATCAAAAATCACGCATCAAACGATTAAATAAACACGCGGAAAAGAGGGGGAGGAAAAAGGATACGGAAATACATTTCACAAATGTTTATTTTTAATATCTCCGGAAATGTCAGAGAACGAATCACCTGCTACATATACATATGTTTTAAATGTCATTCTCCGTATGTACGTTACTATTTATATGGAAAGTTTATTTAAAATTTCCGTGTTTCTATTCTTGCATGCTTCAAACTTCTTCAATCTTCATACATTCCGATTTCTTCCTGCAATCTTTTTCGAAGAGATCTCTCTCGAGAAACATTTGCAAATTGCTCTAAAGTATATTCTTTCTGTATATAATATATATCTGTAGATATTTATAAACAGTACTTTTTTTTATAAAAAAAACATTACTAATTGAACAGATATCTCACTTAAAAATAGTCTAAATTTATCTATCTCTTAAAATACTCGCGTTACATGTACAAAGAGAGAGAAAGAGGAAGAGAGAAAAAGAAAGAAAACAGATGGTAGTTAAAAATAACCACCCACACATCGCGACTATTATTTTTCTCTGTCAAAAAGTATTATTTTTTTTCAATATCGATGTTTTCAAATAAATGCGTTTCGACAAAGAATCGCCTTACATGTAACAAAGCATAAACGATATAACGTATTTTTACGTAAAATGCCAGTTCGTCCTCTGAATAACAAAGTTCGAATAATGTAATATCGCGTATAAAGACGTCCAGGTGTCACACTTTTTTTTTTTGCGCGATTACGGATTCCATAAAAGATTTTCAGTTAATTTTCTTCCCCAAGCGAGAATCCGGACGTTGGCTTTTATTTCTCGTAACTTTTTCGCGCGCTCAATATTATATTTTAATACCTGTACGTGATAAGACATAAATAATTTCCGCGAACGAAAGTTCTCAGTGGTGTAGAGCTAAATTAGATTTCGGAGACAGGTCTACGTAAAAGTAATTCCGTCTTCGCTCTGCGATCAAGATAAAGTTTTATCTCTTGTCACGCATCCAATGTCCGATTGTCACCTCAATTCCTCAACTTTTGTGTTTGCTTTGTTCCCAAAGTAAAAGTGACGGAACATGTATAATTCTTCTACTTGACATCTCTTGTAGTGAGGATGATTTGAGCAAAAAAAAATAAACGTAACGTTTTTCGTAACGTAACGAAAAAAATCGTAACGTTTTAACTGGAGTTCAGTGATTATTTGCACAACATCCTGCTTATTGATTTGCTCTTGCCGTTTTTCACATTTAATTTAGATTATTATAAACATTCTCATAATATATAATAAACAACTGTAAAACAAAAACAATATATATTACAAAATCAAACTACCTTTTATATTAATATTTCTTCACATCGCGCGTGTTACTAATAAGAATATTTTTAGACGATAGCGCTGAAAGTGTGATATATATGCGCGTAGACCGACGCTTATTGTTAAATTACGACATGATGTGATTATACGATAAGAGAAAGAGAAAGAGAGAGAGAGAGCGCCTATGTGATACATCTATGTGTATACACGATTCACTCACTGTGTGGGGGCAGCGAGAAGATGCAGAGTTGCATGGGGGTGAGGGGGTGACCATGGAATGCGGGGGTAAAGCCAGATCAATACCCGGCAAAAGCGTAACACGGTCGCGAACCCACGGCACATACAAAAATGGTAAAAAAGAACGAACGAATCGTGGCAGACGCGAGGCGTCGCTGTGACTGCTCCGCTGACACACGACGTAGACGTACTAACTCGTCGAGGAAGTCGCAAAAATTCCAAAATTGCATCCGTTTTTCTTCCAAACTTTAAATATAAATTCATAAGGGCAATAAATATAAAGTGCACATTCTTCTGAAAAATGTATTTTACATATAGATTTTTCTTCATATTTCCGCTATTAGAGTCTAGAGTTGAATTTCCACCGCATTTTCTTCACGCTTTCGTTACGCAACGCGATCGATATTTTGTTGTTCCGAATATCAATATCGTCACTTTGGCAACTCGTACGTAATCTTCTTAACGTAACACCCTTTCTCCCGCGATAGCCGTTATTTGGCGCGTCTGTGCAATGAGTAACGCTCTGTCTATCGATACACGTAAATATGTAATATTCTGTACATCGCAAGAGAGGTGGCGAGATTATTCTGACGTAAGTTGGAGTCGCAAATGCACTTCCTTTTATCATGACTAAACAATGCAAACGCGATTTGGAATGTGTACGAGCGAATCGACATTTCGACCTCAACTATTCTGCGCCTCAATGCTATACGTCATGCAGAAATCGGATTCAATTGTACTTACGTAATAAAGAAAATAAGGATGTATTAATTTGAATTTTTCTACGAAGTATACGTGTGGTTGACCCAAAATAAATAAAATTGCTAAATTAATTTAGTAATTAAAAATTTAGTAATTAATAATAATTTGATTAAAATATTTATTTTAATTGTGTCTTTTCGTTTAAGAGATAACTGATAATCGTTCTAAATTAAATTAAGATGTTATTTCAAGACACTTTACACATAATTTATGTTTCGCTATATTTTCGTATTGTGTAATTTATAATTAACTAACGGTACAAAAATATTAAAGAGAGAAAAAAAGTGTTTTCTCTCCTCTTCTTTCTCACTTCTACACGGCGTGATACTTTTGCTCAGAAAAAATCTCGATCTAACTGTATCACTGTCTTATCTAACTTCACGGTTCACTCAAGTGCAGGTGTATAGGACGCGTGCGAACACGAATTAACGCTTCGACCTCGACTATTCTACGTCACGTCAATTGAAACTTTACATAGTAGTTCAGAATAAAGAAGCTAAGTCTATATGACTTGGCGTAATTCACGTTCAGCGGAAACTTGTAATTGATATAATGCTGCTCCGCGCGAGTCGATATCCAGTTGTAAATGTGCGTCTTTCTTCTTTGTCTTTTGTGTATGATGCACAGATCAGATTCACTAAGCGCATTTAACGTTTCAACCTGCGATGATTATTACATCACGTCCACCTGATCGAAACTTCATGTAGTAGTTTAGTTCGGTATAATGATGAAGTCAGTTCATTAAGCACGAAGATCGATCGGTTGTTGATTACTTCGACCGTGCTCTTGTGTTGAACTTGAAACGCGCTTATTACATCGCATTTTCCACAATAGAGAACTGTGTCGGCGAGTTTTATCCGAACTCGAATATTGCTGTTGAAAAATGTGTCGGAGACGATCAGACGATCAAAACGCATCGATTCAATCATACTTTTATTTCTTATTTTGCGTTTATTCAGAGTTTCGCGGCCAATCTTGTTGTATTCTCAAAATATATACATATCAGGCATGCAGATTTGCGCGCACTATAACACTCGCAAAGTAATATATTCGTATTAATCGCTCGTCCATTAATCATACTTTTCTCAGCGCGAATGTTCGCAGTCGTCCTTTAGTGTCCCGTTCCCGGTGCACGATGATACAAGGAAATATTTATCGATTTGCATTTGGAACCCGCAATCTTTCTTGTTCGCGACTCGTTTCTTGAATTGCACTCGACGGTCCTCCTCCGATAGTAGCAATTTTCTTGATCGATCTTTTATTTTTATCGTCGGTCAAACCCGCTCCTCCGTGGCACACATTGAGGAACAAAACTGATAGAGAATCGTGTGTATTGAATTCACAATGTTTTCGTTCAATATGAGAGCGGAGCTTTTTCGAAGGATTCCCTCTTATTTGGTGGCCTCGGAATTACACGGAATTTATATATCCGCGATTTCATGGTATCCTGCATATTGCATGCTGCCTCTTCCTATTTTTAATCGAAGGTTAAAAACTGCCGACAGTTAACGACTTTTACAATATAATCCACGTGATTTACGGCATATCGATTGTATATATCTTTCCGCTTAGTTGTATATTAGCATTTTTTTGAATATTACGGCACACGATGCCAATGCACAAACATTCCCGATAATTCTCTCTCTCTCTCTCTCTTTCTCTTTTTCTCGAGACTGTTAGCGTAATTCACAACAACCGATTGCAGATTTCCAATATCCTGTGACAATGTTTTTTCTCATGTCTCACTTCGGAAATGTTGAATTGTGTTACAAGAATAGCGAACAAAATTGATTGCAAGTGCACCGCCACGAATTAATCAGCTATCAACGTAACATAGCGAGCAATATTTATTCCTACACAAAACGAATGTAAATTTGTGCACTTAACTTGTTAATCTTTTTTTATTACTTCCGACTCTATGAAAACACAAGTTCTGATATCTATTTGTTTATTGTTTTTTTTTTATATATAAGAAAGATAACCTTCTCTTTCTCTCTATCTCACTTTATATTACGAGAAATAAGCTGGGTAGTTGTAAAGTATGAGATAATAACTTCTGATAGTGTGTATACACATAATACGTAAGTCCTTCATTTATTAATGTCAGTTTACTTTACTTTGTAGAGTTTACTGATTTTTTATCTTTTTCCAGTACGCTAAGAGAAATCAAGCGTTTGAATTAAATTACAATAAAAATTATCTGGTAAAAATTATCTGATAAAAATGACCTTAAAAAAAACGAAGAGCGTTGTACGAAAAACTAATCAAGTAATAATCTCGTTGTGTAAATTGATATTTAGGTTTTACGAGAGAAAGAAAAAGTCGAGTGTTTGTTTTTGTTTTGTTTTGATAAAAACGAGTTAGCAAATACGGAAAACTGTAGTAGAAAGATCTTTCAGTGTTATCTTGTTAAACGCGTGCACATGTACTTTGCATGCGTTCGCCGCAATTTGTCGCGCTCTTTGTACGAGTTTCCAAGCTCACCTTGTTTCAACGTCGAGCACACATAAAGCCGGGAACAGCAACGAAGCGCTGGTTATGGCTGGCGGGATAGATAAAAATGTGCTAAAGGTAGCGAATACAAAAAAAAAAAAAAAAAAAGGTGACGGTGACGGTGGTTCAAGTCAACTTGTGAGCAAGCCGGGTGAAGCGTAACAAAGGAAAATATATACGTATAGCAAATGTGTATATCGAAATACATTTATTAAGTACGACTAATACAAAAGGCCGTGAAGAGCTCTTTGATATATTACAACGCAGAGAGGCGCGCATTCTCGTGAACGTTTCAGTCTCGCTGTTTTTCTCTCGAGACTAAATCGATCATCTTCGAGCGAATCCACAGATGGCAACATCCAAAGCACAGACAGCCTGTCAGCAACAACGTGGTTTATTTTTTTCTTATTTTGGCATAAAAACACAATACATATACACAATACACCAAAAGTCGCGCGTGTTCCTCATTGCAGCAGATTTACCCGTGAATTTAGAGTCAACTTTAGTTTAACCTAACAGAAATGTTTTACTTTTTATTTATTTAATCATATAAATATATCTTTAAAATTAATTGATAAATACAAGTGTCTTATTTCTTTGATTTTCTATTGATTAAAATGTACATATCTTAAAATTGTTCTAAGTGCATGTGTGTGTGTGTGTGTAATTTAAAAGGCGTGTACATAAATATATACAATATTTATAAAGTGAAACTTAATCGATATTAGAAAAATATAATTAAACTACCGAGTGATTTTTACTAAAAAAAAAATTGACTTGAAAAAATATCACCCTTGAAAGGAAAGCGCGCGGCTTCCGTTATATATATGTACATATATATCGGAGTGCAAAGTACAATGATAGCATACATTAGGGGGTTGTTCTCCTGGTAGTTCGGCGGTTGGGAGGTGACAGAGCGTCTCGGCCGCCACAAGGCAAGTCTGGCGAAGCCGTACTTGGTCATGGCCGAACAGAGATTCGTCTTCGATTGTCTTCGACTCCAGTTTCTCCGAGTCCGCTTTCTTCGATCAGCTCGTATCCGGTGTCCGAAAGCAACGAATCAGCTTCGACATGTTCCTTCGACAGAAACTTGGTCGTCGCTCGTTGTATCGTGCTTGTATCGAATGTGTACCGTACGACGGCGATTCATCTCTTGAGCGCGTGATAGATTACGCGGCGTGTCTTTTTGATGCACTTTCGCAGGATATTACGGAACGACATAATCTCAAAAATTGTCACTGCATGCGAGCGGTGTGTGCGGTCGAAGTGACAAACTATCGAAAATATAAATAGACAACATTGAGCAAAAAAACAATGAGATTGCGGCGATCGCGTTGATCCACCGAGGAACATTTGAGCCTTCTCCTTTCTTATATCGTGTTGTTGCTTTCTGACGCGAGCCCCACACCGGCGACGGATAGATGGATATGTTGTACGCGTTCAGATTTATGTGCTCGGAACATGCGCGCAATCTCGCATGCAAGCGGCGAGAAGTGGAGTAGCAAACTGATCGAGCGGTTTCGACTTCGTGCGGGAGCTTCTTCGATCTCTCGGGGGGTGAGATTTAGAGTTGTTTTTCTCTACCAATGTTCGATCTCTCTCTCTCTCTCTCTCTCTCTCTCTCTCTCTCTCTCTCGTTCTCTTCCCTTGTTTGTTGCACGAGAGAGTTCAGAGACAAATAAACGATCTTGACGTGAGATTGTCCGTCTCCGGTGTGCGCAAGTGTGATCAATTTCACGATGTTGTACAACGAGAAATGCAAGTTTCGTTGCTCGATGATTTATATATAGGACGAAGTTGCGCGCGTAAATCTCTTTATCAAGTATCCTCTCGGCGCGATTCGACACGTCAGCAGCCGGTGTGATTAAACGGGAGAGAGAAACGAAGAGACGGGGAGGAAGAGGGAAGATCTGCTAATTGCAGTCCAAGTTTCGGGAGATTAATTCGGCGTCTTCGTGACGAACGGATTTGCCGTAAACAGGCAATTTTTAGAAAGGACGTAGCAAAAATATCGAAGAGTCTTTTTTTTTTTCTCTTTTCTCCCCCTTTCGTAAACTGAAACCCCGGGCGGGCGACACTTAAAAACGAACACTACACGGTAACACGCTAAAAGTTATATATTAAGCTCTGGTTAAATAACAGCACAGCCGATCTCGAGCGATAATAAAAAAGCCCGATAAAAGCGCGCGCGCTCACGCGTGCGTTTAAGCTCTGATTACAAAGATAGCAGCACAGCCAATATTTTTCGATTATATAACAATAAAAGGACCGCGAGCAAGTGTGTTTGCGCGTTTCTCTTCGATTGCCGTTTTTTTTTTTCGTTCACGCGTACGATCTCTCTTTGTTTCTCCCCTCCCCCCCCGTCGGCAAAAACGTACGAATTGCTCTCTTCTCTTCCGGGCACTTCAGTTTCCTGTTTCTCTCTCCGACTTCCGGTTCACTTGTCTCGCCGATCTCGCGCGACAACACCTTGCCAATGGACGAAGCATACGCGCCTCGACTTGATCGCAAACACGCGGCAAAAACTTTTATGATATGTGTGTCGCTTTCCCGAGTGCTTCGCGACGCCGATGAAGATATAGCGTCCCGGTAGTCAAGGCACTGGACATGCGCACCTGGAATACAGAGAGTCGTGCTTCGTATTCTCGGCAGGCTCGAAAAGATTCAGCGTAATGCGTTGAGCAATCGCGTTGGTTTTGTAAAACTGTCGTCACAGTTTCGAGCCACCACTCTTCGCTTTACTTTTCTCGTTCGAGCTGTGAAACTAAACGGCAGTTATCTTCCGAAATTCCTCAATAATTCTCGATTGATATCTTCCTTCAAAGTTTCTTCCGTCAAACGCTTGTCCTCGAACAAAGTCCGTCTATATCCCTTGCGACTTTACATCTTTATTATACAGACTCTAGAAGTGAAGGACTATCGATACCAAGGCGTGTCCTCAGCACACACGTCGCACACTTGGCCAGGTTTTCATAATTTCAATTTTTTCTTTCTCTGTAACGTGATTTATGTACTTTCCTCGTTCATTCGCTCTGGGATTACACGCGAAGCGAGCAAAGCTCTTCCGATTAACAAATTAAACTAAATGTAACAATCGTGTAACAATCTCGTACGACTTCTCGCAGTCCTCGCAATCAACGCTAATAATGCTTCGTAATTGCGTGCTTTAATATAATTGAAGTCTTCGAGTTGCTCACGTCACACAGATCTATAGCGCAGCTATTATTCGTATTTCTCCGCTCTGAATACAAAATCCTTTTCGCAGAAAAGTCGGTTCACGCGATTGAACGCGATCGAAAACCTTCTTTATCGCGATTTGTCCCCGCGCGGTTTCTGCTCGCGATTAGCATAAAATCAAGAAGCTCGATCTAGAGCGAGAGTTGCCGTTCGCGACATATCGTCGTCGTTTATGTACGATACACGTACAATATCCCCTGTGCCATATGCCGCGGCTGGGATGCGCGCTCTGTAACGGTAAACTGTTCTTATTACGTCGAGCTGCTGCCGCCGCGGCGCGTTTCGGAAAGCGGAATTTTCTACGTTGGGCGATGTATCGATTGGTCGGCCCGTCGTCCATAAACCGCGACGAGCGAATCGAGCGGAAAACGCGAATTCTCTTCCGTGCGATCGCCATCGGGCGCGCGCGATATTACATCGCGGTAAAATTAGAACAGCACAGCGTCATTGACTGTCGGTATCGAACAGCCTCGCGCCCCTTCTTCGCAATCTCACCAAGTGCTATACTACTCGGTAGTACCAGTCACCACTGGCATATAGATACTTTATAGAGCCCTTTGTGATACTAAAAACGTCCCGTCACCAAGGGATACTTCTACGGAATGGTACCGAGCGCCAGTGCGGCTCGCACTGATTCTGGAAACTACAGAGCCAATGTATACTAGGGATTATTCTTGGACGGCCGGAAATAAACGCATCTTCGGGCATTGCGCTCGGGCATTCAAGGACGAACTACCGCGCTTTCTTCGCTCTCCGAGCTGTTCCGCGTGGATTTTCCCCGAATCACTTGTGTGCAACATAGCTGTTGTAATATCATCGACTTTCGCGGTCGAAGGTCGTCTCGCGTTCTCCCTTCGAATCGATCGGATATCCTACATCCAGTATTCCGCCGGAGAGCCGCCAGACTGCCGGCGGTACCGACGATCGGTCAGCCTCCTCTTCCGGATCGATGACGCGTCCGACCTCGGAGTCGTCGCCGACGCCGACGACGCTGCTCTCCTTGACCGAACGACACGGAGCCGGACGACGATCGAACGGCAAAATCCGATCTCGTCGTCGCACCTCTCACAAGTCCACCATCTCATGTTACAAGGAATACCACACGCAGGGTCAGCGTGTAAAACACTAATCCGCGCACTTCGTTTCTCCCTCGTCGCTTTGCATATCCTTGACTCTCTTTGTGAGATTTGTTCGGTGTCCGGTGCGCGTGTGTGCGTGTGTGCATACGTGTGTGAACGTATGCGTGGCTCCACAAGGCCGGTATATACTTAATTTATGGATACTTGGTGTCCATCAAACTATCCATGACGTGATTCTATATCAATGAACGATACAAATAATCGCGTTTGCGCTTCTAAAATATTGTTTCAACATTTACCGTCATATCTCGCACGTCGTTCGTGCTCTCTTCTTGACAAAGATCAAATGATTCTCTCATTGCTGCTCATGTGCTTAAAAGTGCTTCGTGAAACTCGTCATGAAGCAACGAGTATAGACGCGAGCTTCGTATCTTCGAATCTTTTTTTCTTTTCCGGCGATCCTTTCTGAATGGACGATAAAAGTTGACACTCTCGTAGTCCAGCTTGTCGAATTCTCACAATTATTTCGTCGCTTCGCACAATGTCCTCATCGACTTTCGAGGCCGCGCTCGCAGACGGACGTTTCTGTCGCGCGAATTGAACACTCCCCAAAAGCTCCTTCCAGATTGCGAACGGGAGATTGTCGATTCGTTCACTGCATCCCGCTTGGAAGTATGTTTCGCACACCGAACACGCGATTTTCTTCTTAAGCTTAACCTATGACAAATCTTGAGATGTATATACAAAGGTATACACGCGCTCGTCGAGAGCCCGTCGCTCTCCTCCGCGCCTCTCTCTTCGTTATCGAATAGCTGCGTCAACGCGCAAGCTCCATTCCCGTTCACAACCCTTGCTCGCCACCGCCGAACCTTCCGCCGCGCGAACCCAACCCCTAACGTTTTCTCTCTTCTCTCCCGCCATGATCTTTACGTGTAACCTTTTGGCCTTTGACAAAGAAAAAGTATGGTCGTTATGAAGTAAAACGACTGAGAGAAAAGGTCGTGAGTTTCTCTCTTGTCATTAGAATAGAAGAATTGGAATTTCATCATCGGCGCGTCGCACGTTGTTCTTGTCATCGAGAGCGATTTCCGTACGATTTTCATACGGATTTCTACTGATTTCGCTTGATAATGATCGGCTTTCAAATACTTCGTCTAAAATCTAAACGTTTAGAAACTGTTGCACTTGTTTTATGTTTTCACTCGACGTTCTCGTCTGAACCAATTCATTCCTAAACAAACTCGGCTGACTAAACATCCAATGACGTCAACATTCTGTTTTTACCGATATATATTTATCGCACGACTGATGGTATCCTTAAATAAACGAGAGAGTTCTTTTACCGCACCGCTGCGGTTGAAATCTTACAAGTCGACGACGTCCGTTTGTCAGTCGTATCGGAATTTTTTTTCCAACACGTCAAAACTTGTTGAAATTAACAATCGGGACTCCGTGTAAAGAATAACACAATGAACAATCGTTGAATACGAATGTACAGTTTGATAAAATTTTTTAGAGGTTTGCAACGTTTATTATTTTTTTTTTTATTTAAAATTAAGTTTTAACTGTTGTAGATTTTTGACCCAATTAATCTCGGGATAAAATTTTATTGAAGTACCTGCAGTCTCAACTTTTGTTTTGTTAAATTGACTAAAATTTGATATTTAATTATCTTTACACTCACAATGACACAAAGTGTGTGTATATTTATAAAAAAAATATACCTTCCATCCTTAATCGCTTGTAATTTCAAAGTATTGATGTATCGATGCTTGTGTTAAAGATTAATTTCACTGATAAAAAAAATGTCGAGACAAATGTCATGTATACAGCGCTACATTATCAGATCTTTCCGTGGCTATTTCGGGGTATCGACCAATCAGTGTTAAGGTCGGGCGCACCCACGATAACTCGAGGACTACCAAAATTCATCCGGCGCGCGGATTGATCCTTGACTTACTTCTTGCTCGTACTGACATACAACTCCCACGAACATTATCGGTCACGCTCGAAAAACATATGTAATTAAACGCGATTTTGAATGACGGTCAAAGAGAGGAAGAAGAAGAAAGGGGAAAAAAAGAGAGTGGGCGATAGTTTTACGCGCAATCGCAACGTTCTTCGTTCGTAATTGTTTACGCATAGTACGTATGCGTTGTGTAAATTTAAACAGAACATCGAGAGAAAGAATGGGAAGAGAGATGTATCCCGACGGTATTCAAACAAAAGCGCGTGACGTAGAAACGTAGAGTGTCGAACAAACGAACACTTGGTGCTAAATAAAGTAATTACGCGAATTGTCGTAATACTTGCCTCCCACGCGACCGCTCGTGTACCGAACGCGCGCAATCGCTTTTTACTATCTCATTTCTGATCGCGCACGTTGCTGCCGCAATGAAACGCAATACGTACGTCTTTATTTGTATGTTTTATTTTTTTTTTAATAATATTGCATCTATTAATTTTTATTCACGTATAATGTGTGTTTTACGTGTCTTTATGTAAAAGGTGTGAGTTAAATTCTTCATTTACATTTTTTTTTTTCAATTAAAGTCATTAATATATTACGTGTTATTAAATGAGAAGTTCATTATCAAAGCAGTTTCTATAAAATATACGTTTAGAAAGCTCGAAGTGGCGCTATCGCACGGTGGTTGTAGCAAGTTTTCAAGCAAAAACCTCGGGTAGAACGTGCCATCTAGCCGCAATAAGAGGCGAGAGATTATTGACCGTAAAAATGGCGCCAACGCAAAGTTGTATAAGAAGAATATCAGAAGTCATAAATAAATATATTAAAGTTGATACAAGCCAGTTGATATAAGATAATGTGCCGGATGTACGTGCAATTATACACATATTTATTTACTTCCCTCGTGTCAATTAATACACACGGAAATTCGAATTAAATAAAAAAAAAAAAAATTTGAAAGTTCATATTGGCTCGTATCGACTTTAATACGTCGTTGTATATTAATTTTCACGAGCCGATAAGTTGTTGAAAAGTTACGATCGTTTGTCAATTTGGATTAATTTCCGAGCGCTTTGTTAAAGTAATCGCATCTTTTGTCCAGATTCCCTTTAAGTTTGAAAATTTTGATCACTATTAAATGTGTTGTTTTAACACGACAAAATTTCTGCAAGTATAACAATAGCAAAAGAATAGATATAGTTATTCGTGGTCGTATTGAACTACAGCCAGTCAGACGAAAGTAAAACACATTCGTTTTTATTGTACATGTCTCTAGAGCAGAACGTACGATCGAGATCTTCCGGAGATACGGCATAACTTCACAATCAGGCAAATGTAAAAAATGGGACTTACAATGAAAACGGCCAGGATGTTTCGAGCTTCTGCGACGGTCGCTTCTCCTGCTTAACGACATGTCGGTTCTCAATTCCGTGACAACTGTAAAAAAATTTAAAGAAATATCAAGATTAATGCAAGAAAAGTAATACTTGCTTATGTGCGAGTAATTTATAATTTGCGTTTGCTTTTATTATTATTTTCTTTTTATCGTCGCAAGTCTAACATCAAATGACTGATCGGCGTATTGTGTGGTTGCTGGAGTAGAAAAAGAAACGAGAATGCAACATCGAAATACATTATTTATGCATACACGCTCTAATAAATGCTACAGCTGACCACGAAACCCTGATAAAAAATAGAAGCCAAAGAGAAAAGAAAAATAAGAAGAGAGAGAGAGAGAGAGAGAGAAAAGAAAAAAATATATAAAAAGTATTGACATGTTTAAATAAATTCATTAGTTGCCAAGTAAATTTATATCGATACAAGAGATGTATGTCAGTGCACAATGAGCGAGCAAACGAACTGGATGTAATTATGACAGTAAGAATGTAACGGGTTTTCGTGAGCGCCTATATGCTAAATAGAAAACATGTTATTACAAATATATTATTTAAAAAGTACGCACGTCAAGAGCTTACGAGTACATATAAATATCAAACACCAGATATGTGTCCCATTTTGTAATAAATTTCATTAATTGTTCTAATGGTCCTGCAAAGGTTACTAAAATAAAAATAAATTTTATGTGTGTGTGTGTGACATATTTTTTATAAAATGTATTGAAAACTGAGCGAAAAATCTTTTCAAGTCGATTTGTATTAAATTTATTTAAAATAACACATGCACTCATTTTTTTACCGAAAATACACAGCGATTGGCATATAATACGCTGCAGTCAGATTGCATAAGTCTAATTTTGATTCAGCGGAACGCGCACAGTAAAACGCGTGTGTTCTAACCAAATGATAGAGACAAAATAGATTGATTGATATAAAATTAAATCCCACGTTATTTTCTTTTTCCTGAAAAGTGTAGGTACAAATGGTCAGTGACGTAATATTCTCTCCCTCTATCTTTCTCTCTCTCTCTCTCTCTCTCTCTCTCTCTCTTTCTCTATCTCTTTCTCTCTCTCTCTTTCTGTATATATAATATATATAAAAATATATTCTCTTATCTGAATACCAGAAAGTGAGAAAAAACCACCCTACTGTCAGTTCCTATTATTTTAAAGACCGTATTTTATACACATGATGTAACGGTCAACTGATATATTCTCAAGTTAAATTAGAATTAAACATGTATACAAAACATTAAGATAAAACATATATTTATAAAGCAGAAAATATATTTAAATACATTTATTATGACATTGAGGGAGTTTTTTTAAGACTAATTGTTTCAATATCAGCGAATTCGCGAACACTTTCAACATGAGATTCTCGTTCACCGTGAGTGTGTGTCAAAGCTTATCGCGGAATCGTCAAGTTAGAGCGGTGCAGGTATCACTTCTATTTCCTAACATCCCCCAAACGTCACTCACGAAAGATCCGCCCGCGCCAAGAAAGGTATCGAGGCCAAGATTCCGCGCGACTCCGATCGCTGCAATATTTCGGCTGTCGGTGGCAACGTTGGCAGGTAACATACGCGGCGGTCGGTCGATACCAAACGCCGCGGTGTGACCTACAGGATACATCGTTGGTGATATGGCACCGCGGGAAACACACGGTATATCCATTCTCGAGGTCTCCCGCTCTCTCTCTTTCTGTCTCTCTCTCCCTTGTCGTCCCGCTACACTCCGCTGCACTCTTCTCACACATATGCTCGATATGCCCGTACGTGAAACTCGAAGTGCTTGTCATTGTCTGGTGCGGAGGGCGCTTGACCTTCCGCAACATATCGAGCACTACTCCGATTTCCTTTCAGCCGATCGTGTAGTAAAGGAAAAGACACAAGCCGTATTAGGGAGGAAGAGAAAAAAAAGAATCTTGCTTATACAATATGCGGAAGCGTCACGTATATTTCATGAATGTTCGTTCTTTGTCAGATTTGCGGTATGCTCCAATTTATGCGCACACGTTCCATGGGTACGTACACGTAAAGAAAAGAAGGAGAATAAAACTTAGAAGAGAGAGAGAGAGAGAGAGAAAGAGAGAGAGAGAGAGACAGATTGTGGTTAGCTATTCTCCAGCTTTAGCGCTATTATCGTCCTCCCTTTTCTCATTTTCCGAGGTCGAGAGAAGAAAGAAAGAGAAAAAGAAAGGGAGAGAAGGGGGGAGGAAGCTATCGGCAAATTTCGAAAGAGCTTCCAAAGGAAGCATCGAGGACCGTGCTCGTCTGGCCTCGAATCTGAGATTCTTATCTTCTAACTAAAAGCTTGCGCGAAAAAGTGTTATCGAACGATGTTACCACTTGCGGATGTCATCTGCAGCTATTGGTGAGCCTCTGCGAGTCATGTGTGTAGGTATAATATACAGATATGTAATATATTTTATACAATATATATGTTCATCTGTGCGCGAGCGGTTTAGGAAAAATATTCACAACAAAATTTTATATACACTATCTCGTAACTTTCCTCTCTCTTTCTCTCTTTCTCTCTCTCTCTTCCTCGTTCTTTTTTTTATTCGTCACGACTGTTTAAAATACATATGTGTCGTCGCTTAACGTGAAGGTAATTGAAAATTCTGCATAACTCTTTAAAAAAAAAATCAGATTTTTTCAGAAAAAATTGTGTTTTTTTTAAATATGAATGCCACATTACAATAGAAGAGAACTTGATTATCTAATTATCAAATACCGCTGCGCACGCGCACTAATTTTCCGCAGCTCATCTTTTGTCGAGTTCGTATTTCAGCGAGTTTCGTTAATCGCACTTTATTTCGACGCTGTATAAATGCATACGAGCGCGGTTTTTCCCATTAAAACGCGACTCAGCATCGCGATCTCATATCGGCAAATGCTTGTGATCTGTGCCGTGTGTGGAGACGCCACACATTGTGCACCGAGAGCGACGATGCACCGATGTATGCGTGGATAGCGCAGAGAGCTTGGCGCACGTGCCGGCAGCGAACTAACTTGAGAGAGTCGACGAGAGCTTTCATACGCGGCTCGAAAAGACCATCCCAGCTATATCCGCGCACCGCGAGCAATTTAAAGGCGAAAAGAGCAAAAGAGCGTCTTTATACTGCCGCCGTTGCTTCAAGCTCGCAATTTCCATTGTTCTTCTTGCCGCCGCATAGTACGCCGCTACAGCCACCGTCACCAACAATCATCTCGAACGTTAAGGGTGTGTTCACAAGAGATAAGCGTCGAGCACAAGTTCAATCTCTTCTTTTATGTCAATGTAGCCCATAATTGTTATCTTCAAAAAAGTATTGTTTCCTTAAAAAAAAAAAAAAAACCCGAAACAGAAAGGAAAGTGAAACATTTGACTTTTGACAAGATGAAAAGCATTCGGGAGAGATTGACTGAAGAGAAAGATGAGATATAGCTGTTAAAACACACTTTTGTCAGTCAGAACATGGAATCGAAAGTCTTTTATAGATAACAGATGACAAAAATGATAGATGAGTTCTTCGAAATTAATGGCACAACTGCGCATGGACCTTACTGTATACACAGTGCATTTTGAACACAACACAATGACAAGGATGATAAGAGACACATAGAAAAGTTTTTTATCTTGCTTGCGCATGCAACAGAATCAAATTTCAGATAAACGCAGTTGTTCGATATTCTCGTAAAAAAGTGCTTATATTTTTTTGCAATCGAGGACATTTTCAAATTTCGGTTTAAATCAAATTTATAGCCAAAATGTTCACATATGTGTTAGATAATGGTGTAAGTCGGAATACCTAGAAATTTTCCGCGTTTAAATCCATATCATATTACATTAAAACAGTACATTAAATCGCATTAGCGGGATTGTGAGAAAATCTGTCGGTACAATGCAAATCATCTAATGTGAGTGCACCATAATGAGGCGACACTTTACACTGGCTGCTTATGCGCTCCGTGTTTAATCGTAAAGTCTCTTTCAATTTTTTCACAAGTGTTTTCCCCGCAAGTGTTTCCGCTTCTTCAGCTCGTCGCACTGAAAATAACTGTATGTACTATACACTCTCCCCGAGATAGCTAAATAAGCATGAAATAAAAGTACTCGCCTACACATCTCGTTTAATAATTTATATTTTGATTACGTTAGCAACTTAGAAAAATTACACTATTTCTAATATACACACACACACAGATACAAACGTATTAATTAAATTAATCAGATAAGACGGAAGAAATATTTTCAAAGTTGTACATATTGTACATATTGTACATATTTAAATCAAATTTATTATTTATGCATATATTTTGTTGAATATTTTTGCATTACTGTTTTCTAACTATATTATCTGCTACGTATTAAAAATTAATTTTGTTTCCGGATGGTTTCCGTTTTCAAACTATGAGCGTGTTTATTAAAAGTATCAACAATATAAGTTCGATATCGATTTAAAGTTTGGTAGAAAAACGATATGATAAGAATAACATCGAGTCAGCCTTGTTTTCGCCCTTAACGAACAACAAATGCACATGTAATGTCCGGCTGTCACAATCAGCTCGCATAAAAAGGAACTCAAAAAAGAGAGCAAATATAATTTAATAGTAATTTTAAACAACAAATCGAAAATCATAAGCTAAAAAGTAAAAAGTAGTAGTAGTAGTAGTAAAAGTAGTGGTTAAAAATTAAAATAAATAAATGCATAATAGTAAAGTAGACAAGTCGCGTGAAAATATGTTATTTGTGGCGAAAAGATATGGTATTGCTGAGACTGCACTAATAGTAGCTCGAGTTAAGTACAGTGCTTCCACTCGCATTAATATGCAAATGTGAGTTTGGATATAAATCTCGGGAGCATTATAACTGTCTAAGTATTTTAATTTTTCATTCTGGAAGCGCGCCTGATGTAAATTACTCGTCCGCTTGTGCTATTTGCACGTACATCGTACGTATTTTTTATTTGTTTAAGGCGCTAAATTTTTCTTTAAAAACAAACCTTGTAATTTATCGTTTCAAAATCGTAAAATTGTTCTCAGCAATACTTCTGTTGCAAAGAATGTAATTTTAATAATGTATAGAAATTGTTAACTCCGTCAAAATGCAGATCGAGTAGAGGAAGCAAAGAAAAAAAATATGTTCGGAAAGCTAAAAGCCACACACAAACATTAATTATTACCAAACTTACCTTAGCAGTCTTGCACATATTCACGCGCGCGCATACATATACTCAAAAAAAAAATACTAAAAATAAATAATAGTAATCGAAAGATAGATATTATCGATTGAATAATAGTCTTTTACTTTCGCGCATGCATAGAAATAAAACTAAAAAGTAGTAACGAGGTGCATCTCATAAGTTTATATGCTACAAGTTCAATGCATTACGCTTTTCTTTGCAAATGTTATACGAGAAAAGTCAGATGAAAAAACTCGTAAAGTTGATGGCAGTGAGTAGAAAACCAGAAGGCGAAATTGTTCGAAACATGCGTGATTTGTGTGAAGAAGAAATTCAAGAAGTCATAATATATTTCTAGAGAGAGAATAAGATAAAAGAAGAGAGAGAGAGAAATAGAAAGAGAGAAAGAGAGAGAGAGAAAGAGTAGTAATATGACGATTTGACAAAATTTGATGAAAAATAATTTCTTAAGAAATATTTTAAAGAAATAGAGAGTAACAGTATAAAAAGTATACAAGAAATTTGAGCGTATATATATACATACATAAGGAATAAAATATGAAGGCAAAAAAACAAGATAAGAGTTAATGTACCCTATTTATAGGTTCATAGGTCTGCGATGGTGATCGCCCGGCACTCCCGAACAATAGTCCAATCCCTACCAACACAATAATATAATAATCAGTGAGATATGATTGTCGCACCATAGTATGTTATAAGCCGTTATTACTAATAATATCGAGATATCACACCCCGAATGAATATTCGATTTATTTATTATTATAAATTGCCTGCATATATTTTTATCTTTTTATCTGTGCATAATTTTTTTTTAACTTGTAAACATAAAAATTCATTCCTCCGATATTTTTTTTATTTCAAATATTCTTCGAAGTAAATTACATGCAAGTTTATTCAAATCAATGTTCTCTTGATGTCTGTTGATAAATTTTGTTTTAATTCCGACATTTCCGGAAGTCTCTTGCTAGAAAAATTTTCGAACTGAATGGACCATCCTACGTCTTCACGCTGAAGTAAGTAGTATGCAAGTTCGAACGTGCGATTTAAAGCTTGATGTCAGATATACTGTAGAGTCCTCAAGGGTTGCGAAATGCGAACCTCGACAGAGATTGCAGAGATACGAGTCTCGCGCCGCTATTCTCTAAGCACTTTTCGTTCACCCCCTGGGCGCACGGCGGTAGTGCCTCTCTTAGGCCTCTCAGACTACCCTCACTCCTACACAGTGACACTCATTTTCAGGCCCACTTGAAAAACATCTTCAATCGCCTATTTACAAGACGCGGATAACACGCGGTCAGAAAGATCTGGGTCACTGATTCGAAACTGACTGGCGAAGAGGGAGAGGATACATGTGTGTATGTATGCGGTTTGATACGATTTAACAATTGTCATAATTACTTTTCGTCCGATAGGTTTCTGTAGTAGCACACATCGGGTCGTTCCGATAGCATGAATACCATACGAATCGTTTTCCGTATCGAATATATGTCAAGTAACGTGACATCAGGTATTATGTATCAGTACCTGCCATTGGAAAATTGTGAGAACCATGATGATAGAAACAGAAAATTTTGGAATTCCATTTTACTGTTTTTTTTTTTAACATTTTGACATCGCTTTAACGTGTCACTATTGTTTTTTTCTTTTCTTTTCCAAAACTTTGATATTTCTGTAAAAAAAAATAAAAAAAACACGAAAGTATTACATTTCCAAGGCAATGCCATATTTTCAGGCAAAGGAGACAAGACATCATTTTTCAAGAAGATTTTCACGCTTAAAGGTTAATAGGCCACAGAGTAATTTTTAGATTGTTAAGAAATGATGATCTCGCATAAAAGGAAGACGCGGTCGGCGAGCGGAAATGAGCATAAATCACGACGACGGAGAAATCTGATCGGATTAAACGTGATACACGGAAGGATCTTTCGTTTTTCGAAAATGAAACCAACTGCGCTCTATCTCTCTCTCTATCTATATATATGATCCTGTACGTGTAAAAAGAGCACGCGGGATTAAAAGCGCATCGCGGAAAGCGATTATAAATATCTTCGTGACGCTCATTCTCCCCACGTCATAATGTGCTTATAATTCTGAATTGATTGCATCGTGCAAGAGCAAGCGTATATTATGTCGAAACTTGTTAGATCCGACTAGAGAGAGAAAAATGCATGAATGAATTATAAGAATAAATCCCGTAATAATAAATTTTAATGGAAGAGTTTTTCTATTTAGTGAATTCTCCGTTACAAGCTGAAATGTGTTGTAGGTGTGTGTGTGTGTTATTACATTTAAAATTTCCGGTTGCGCGATTTTTGAAGTGATTTTTGAAACCATGTAGTTGCATATATATATATATATATATATTCCTGTATGTACTATACATATGTACATATGACAATTAAAGAAAACTATCGATACCGGTTTTTCGAGTCAGCAGCTGCAGCAAAATCCTCGAGCAAGTATTGATAAAAGGGAATGTTGGAAGGGAGAAATTACAAAACGCACAGGGGTTAAAAAAGGGAAAGAACAGAGATAGACAGATAGATAGATAGACAGAGAGAAAGAAAGAGAGAGCGAGTTTGCTCGAGAAAGAGGTGACGAAGGGGAGATGGATAGAAGAGAGCGAGAGAGAGGAAAACGAGGACTACAATATGGGTCAGTTATTGATTGCTCCCTAGTCGACTCTCTGTAACGCCTACCATACACCTCCACCGTTTCCATCTAGCTATCTTAGATACCGAAACGTGGCCAAAACCACTTACCGCCCTTGCGTTCATCGTAACGGTTACTTCATCGCACGCTAACCGCTTACGGATAACGAAGTGTGCATACAGCACGCAGGAAATGTGATTTTCTTAAAATAATCGATTGCAGTTTGCGCCGCACTTTCGTTAAAGTCGTCGTAACGCGCGACGGAGCAGCTTGTCCGGTAAAACCGTAATGAACGATTGCGTGTTCTGTCCCGATATGTTCCCCCCGATTCCCATGTGCCGCAGAGCTTTAAGTCATACTAGATCAACGGCGCAGCGTTCACGTGTCATGCGACGACTGTAGGAGTTCGGGTCGTTGTGTTGGTTTATAACTTTCCAGCTGTCAAATCCCGTGTATCGAGCAATGCAGCAGTGTCTCGGCTCCAAGTTTATATACATATATATATATATACATATATATATATATATATATATATATATATAAGATACAAACGTTTCTTTCTATATGCAAAATGATAAGTTTGTCGTATCTGTCTACCGAAAAGAAGAAAGACTGAACTGTCTGTAACAATTGACTAAACTTGAATTTTTAATTAAATTAAACTGAATTTTAAATAACATGAAATTCTTACTTATTGTACTTAAGTTTTCATTTAAAAAATGGACACGTTACTTCAAAATTCGAAGATTTAAATTCAAAGTATAAGTGATTGAAAAATAAAGAATGACAAAAAACATAGAAATCAAATTTTGTCAGAATTTGTTTTTCAAGGAGATTTTACGAAACATTTATTAATAATCGTTTGTATCACGCAAACTCTCTATAAAAGTTTCCCATATTTTATTGGAAAAAGAATTAACATTGATTAAAATATATATCTGATATTTTATACAAGTACTGTTTATATCTCATTATTGAAATCGTAAAGCGAAGATGTAAGCATATACACGAGAATCAAAAGTGTACTCTCATTATTCAAGCGCAG
Organism: Pseudomyrmex gracilis; assembly: GCF_002006095.1. NCBI lineage: Eukaryota > Metazoa > Arthropoda > Insecta > Hymenoptera > Formicidae > Pseudomyrmex > Pseudomyrmex gracilis. The sequence continues at coordinate 129,834 of NW_018020598.1, forward strand.
TGATTTCTCACAAACTGCCAGCCGACATTAAATAAATTCTTTGTGATGTCGGAATGGGGGTGAGAAAAGCTTCCAAAGAAAGGCGGTCAAGGCTAAATCGGCGCGTGCAACGCGCAAGAAAGATTATTCAGAAATACTATATTTCAAACTGAAGAGTCACTCCAATCGCAGAACGCACAAGTGACTCGAAAGATAAAGAAATGCATAAAGAAAAAACAATAATTAGCGACACTGAACGAGCAGAATAAATGAAGATAGTTCGTAATCGCGATTAAACGAGTCGATAATAAATTCACTGCAGATATATCGAAAAAGATTAATAAATTGATGTCGATGTTCGCGTCATTAAAATTACATGTGATTTGTTTTCACACACACACACGTAATTTAATTATAAATAGACTTTGCCTTAAAGAGAAAGAGAGAAAAAGACAGAAAGGAAGAGAGAAAGGAAGATCGTAATATCTAAATAAAAATTGAGATAAAAATAAAAGCAATGAGATATTAATTAATAATATTGTCATTATTATTATATTATCGTTATAATCGAGCTATAGAGTCGATAATATAAACTAATAAACATCCATCAATAATTCCTTTTCACATCTTTCTCACATTCCTACATGTATTAACGAATGACGTGTTTTTTTTTATTTATTCGACACATTTTTAGCATACCAAATCACAATGATCAAATATTTTTGGCCAAACACTTGTTATGCGCTGTGATGATACGTTAGATGTCAGAATATCTTTTTAATAAAAATAACAAAAAGTGAAACAGGTCGTAAACCACTCATTTTTTGCAAAAAACTGACTCCTATTTAGGAGAGACGTTTCTGGATGCTGTTTTTATGAACGATATATAATACACCTATAGATCATAACTTACGGATGAGAGACGCGCCGGTGCAAGCTTCTCACGGACATGTCTTTGTTTTTGCTGCGACTCGTGGCGGTGATGGTGGTGGTGGTAATAGTGGCAATGGTGGTGGTCGACGTTGTCGTCGTCGTTGTTGTTGTTGTCGTCGTCGTCGTTGTCGTCGTGGTGCAGCCTGTGGTTATTGCCGAGCCCGTGATCGGGCTGGCACTTCCATTCGGCGTAGTGCGGCGTGGCGCGGCTGCTAGGGGAGCGTAAGGCTCCCCTTGAGCTGCCACTGCCACAGCCGCCGATGTGAGGCCCGCCGAGGTCGCCAGGCCGGTACGCCGGAAGGGGACCGATGTAGCCGCTAATCGGCGTGCTAATCTGCGGGCGAGCCGACGGGCCAGGCGCGCCCCTGCGGCACCGGCACCCACGCTGACGGTGTTTCTGTGCCACCCCCTGTTACCCAGGGGGTGGTACACACACTAAAACTCAGTTAACGCACCTAACTACTACGTATCTCACGCACTTTTTCGCACGCAGGCTCTTCTTTTGTGTATCCGCGTGTGTTTTACGTCTGTATTTTCTTTTTTTCTCTTTTTGTTTATTTCAGTAAACGCGCGCGGATCGTTATTCATCGGTCACTTTTGAGTCCGGCCGTGATCTCAATTAATGTTTGTTCTCGAGATGCCGTTCACTCGTCATTCGACTATCTCTTCTTCTCTCTTCGGTGATAGAATAATTCGTGCGTGTGTTGCTGAAAAATAAAAGTGTATGTTAATATATGTTAATGAAAGGCTTTAAGTAAGGATATATAGAGAAAAATCGATTAATTATGTCGAAAATGATATAGAGAGTGACAAAATTTGTAATAGTGAATAAAAATCTGATCACAGATGTCCACGTAAGTTCATCCATAGCTCCATGCGACATCGATAAGGTTTTCAGTGGATTTTTGCTCTGTGTGGCTATGAAGACGCACACACTCGAAAGCATATCTTCTTGTATATTTGAAAAGTATAAACTTTTGATTTAGTATATTACAGCTACAAGTTTCAGTTTTTGTGAGATAAATTTACCAGCGAAATAGCCACAAATCAAGAGAATATCGACGCTCGAATATGTAGCGACAATATTGACGTTACCGAAATTCACTGAGTTAACAAATGTTTACAATTCTTTCTCGATTTAACGACTCGTGTTTAAAAACCGATCGAGCCTGTTACACACACACACACACACACACACACACACACATACAGTCGACCGTGACCACTTTGCGAAATAAGCAATAAATATGTACACGTTGAATTTTAATTCGCAACAAACTTGACACAGTAGTTTGTCGAATACATGTACATCTCTTGTTTACTCCTATCGGTACAAAAAAATCGTTACCGGTTTGTACGGAAGTGACGCGATACTTGCACGTAACTTTGTAATCAAAACGAGCGCATCGGGAAACGAGTTGCATTTCGACTGTTTTACGAGAAGTAGAACATCGAACCATTTTCTTGATTAATGCGACAAGTAAATCGAGGATCTCGCGAGATGTCATTAATCCTCCTAGTCGCGAAGCACAAGACACGACGGTGCTAGAGCGCTCTTTTTCGTGTCTCGCACGCGCGCACGAGTACGTACTTGATCGCTAATCTATCAAGTTTGTATTTTTATGAACATAGTTGTTAAAACAATACAAAGGAAAAATCAAAAAGGTTCATTGTAATCTGATTTTAGCTGACGTTATTTCGTCAATAGCATGATATCATATGTCTTTTTTCACATATACGTATATCTGTTATCGGACATTCTATTTTCTATCATATATTGATACGTACCTGGCGATTTATCACGATACAATGGTGAACATTTTGCACCGGTGGCAATTCCTCGTTCCATTTCCCGATCTCTGTCTCTTTCTCTCTCTCTCTCTTTCTCTCTGTGTGTGTTCTCTCTGTCTCTCTTTCTCTCTCTCTCTCTCTCTCTCATCCGCGTGCGGTCTATGCAAACGCAATTAAACCGGCACCCTCTCTTGGTTCGTCGTTAACGGAGAGAGATCAGATGACAGGTCTCAGATTATATTAGCGTATCACAGTCCGCGGATCCAGCGCGGAAATACCGCGATCAACCATTATAATCCTGATCAAACACACTCGCTCGCGTGCCGCACTCGTCGCCATCGCGCTCTCGCCATCGCGCGGCGTTCATTCATTCATGCTTGGCCGGTCGATGGTTCCCCCTATGAGCGCACGTGGGAGCCTGTACCTTCCCCTCCCACAAAATTTCTCCTTTATATATATCATAATATCACAATAGACAATTTTGTTGTTTCGCTTTGTTAATATTCTCCTGACGATTTTTTTTGTTTTTTGTTTTTGTTTTACAATATGTGATAATAACCTTAAACTTATAGAAATCACAGTCGCGAATTGATAACGGATTCTCGTGCGTGCTTTTTCTCGCGTGACGACACGACGTTTCTCGTGTGACGTTCTCTCATCACATTTGCCGGATTAATACTCGTGTTTTCTCTCGACGACGGCGAGAACAAGGATGAACGTTTCTCCACTTCCTTTTCTTTGATCTTATCACCGATATTCGAGCGACGATCTATTAGGGCCTGCGATCAACGCGCGCGCGTTTCTCAACACTTCGTGCTTCTTTTTTTTGTATTCGCGATGACAACACGACGCAGCGCTAGCGCAAACGCGTTACCTATCTTTCCTCTTTATGTTGCGATTACTGCGGACGGATTTCTAGTGTATTTCCTTTCTAACGAGCCCGATTGCCGATTCCGGTCTTTGACTCTGTAGCGTTATCGATCATGCTTGCCTTCCGACACTGCTCCTCGCTCTTTGGTTACGTGCGCGCCAGGGTTTTCACCCTCTCTCTCTCTCTCTCTCTCTCTCTCTCTCTCTCTCGCTTTCGTTTCGTCCTTGATTTTTAGCTTGTAAGAGAAGAGAACTACCACTGGACGAGATCGGGCCACCAAACGACGCGGCTGCCGATTCGGAAAGAACGTCGTGCAACGGCAGCCAACAATAATGATCTTGCTGTTGCTACGTTGTTGGGAGCAGTTGTCTGATGTTGACTCCTTTTGTGCTCGTTTGCTGCTGCTGCTGCTGCTACTGTTGACTCGAGACGACGATGACTCGTTCTGCTGTGGTCCGCACGCGAACTCGGCAGTGTCGGCTTCTTCCTGAGGGAGCGCGCGGCGCGTGATGCCATCGTCCTCTCTGTACCCGTGCCGACCGCCAACTGTGTGCCGGCACAAAACCACCTCTCGTCACTCGACGACGAGGGCCGCCGGGGCGTACGCGCGCTCTCAGTAGTCGCTCGGAGTTTGCGACGGAGCAATGCGATCCGTGACTTTCACGTTCAATTTCCTCGTCGGATCCTATCGTTTGATTGTCATCCACCTCTCTCGCGCACCGATAACGTTCTGAGAGCCGAAGTTCGTCATAGTTTTGCTCGCGTCGCCGATCGTACGGATCGTGAATGAACGTCACTCTGATAGAAGTCAGAATAAGCGCGTTTTTCAAAGTGTTAGGACAATCTGAAAAAAAGAACGGAGCTTATATCTCACTCCGTTTGTTGTTTTCACAATGAGGTACTCGAGCGCACTCCTTTAATGTTTAATGTCCGTCTCGGAGCATTTCGAGTTCTCCTGGTATCAAGCGTAAGTTCTCACGTTGATGACATGTTCATCTTCTGTGATGTTCGCTACTGCTATTATTCCGCTGCACTATCACTCGATTGCGACTCGTCGTCGTGATGGACCATGTCATCGCGCACCGTTCCACGTTGCACTTTCATCGTAAAGGAAATAGAATCCCGATATCATATCTCCGAATCTGCTCGATAACACACGACTCGCGTGACTGCGACACCTTCGTCTTCGTCGTTGTCGTCGTTTTCGTCGTCGTCGTCGTCGTCGTCGTCGTCGTCGTCGTCGTCGCCGTCGGCGCCGCCGCCACCTTCGTCGTCTTCGACGCAAGGATTCTCGTGACGTCCTTCGTTTATTGGCGGCGTTGTCCAGGAAATGATTCGATTCTCGTTCCGATGGATAAGACGGTTACTAGACGGGTATTGGTTACAATTAACAAAAGTATAGTGCCGAGAACGCAACTCGCTGACAGCGATGATGACGACTCCGTGAATTGGCACAAGCCGAAACTGGCTGCTCGACGTTCCCGGCTGACGAATAGCGTGGACGCCACATTCGGTTGGTCCTCCTCCACGTTCCTCCACTTCTCGCGCAAGCTCCTCTCTCTTTCCCTGTCTCTTTCCCTCGTCTAGTCAATCCTTTCCCCGACTCTTGCCAGGTCTAACCCTCTCTTTCTCTCTCTCTCTCTCTCTCTCTTTCTCTCTTGCTCTTATCTCGCTATCCACGTTTTTTCTTTCTGTCTCTTCTTTTCTCCTTTTTGCTTTATCTCGTTTATCGTCTCTTTATATTTTTTCATGATTATTCTTGCTTACTTACTATGTCTGTTCTTTTCACTTCTTATTATTATTGCACTTTTATCTCGTTGTCTCACCTCTGTCTTTCTCTCTCTTTTTCTCTTTTTCTCCTCAAGTCCTTTTCACCCGCTCTCATTCCTTTCGCTCGCTCGCACTTTGTCGTCGTTCTCTCTGTCGCGTGTCACATTGCACAACCACATCGCACTGTCCTCATATCGGAGCTCATTCCTCTGAACTTCAACGCGGGGCGTGAAGCGACTTTCCAAATTTCGTTGCTGCTGCAAAGAACAGTGATGACATGCTGACGAGCTTTTCGCTCTTACTCTTATCGATTACGACCCATGATGTGCGGATTTGGTCGGAAAGAGCTTCTCTTCGTCACTGCTGTCAGTTTCGAACGAGAAAGAAACTCCACTGTTCTTTTTGGAGCACGTGTTGATCTCGCATATGCGAATACGAGACACGCAGTGATATCCTTCTATATGAGAGTAAGCGTAAAAGAGAAACGTGCGCCGCGCTACGTACGTGCCTGTGCCTGGCTACTGTTCGTCTGTATGTGCGCGTAGAGATATACATGTGTATATGCGAATATATGTGTGTACATGTGTGTCTGCAGTGTTACATGCAAGCGTGACCCTCCCTCCCTCCCCCCCCCGTGTACGTTGTTGTTAGGCGGTTGACAGCCGACTTCGCACTTTTCTTCCGATATGAAATCACGCGCCGTGACAGTGACAATAGCTTGGTAATGATAGTTCGGCCGTGAATTTCTTCTCTCAAATTGCCCACCGCGCCGTTTCGAAGGGAAAAATTTTTGCCACCCTCGTATCACGACGATCCAGGCGCCACACTGTGACGCCACCCTGAAATGGCTCAATCTTTAATATTTTACCGACTAAAAATCTATTCTCAAAACTGTGAAACTGTACAAGTGTTTCGAGAAACGTAGAGATTTTGTGATTCATATTCTCTGCAAATTATCAATAAAGACATGAAACAAACGAAAGTGTCTGCAAAATATTACAAATACGGAATTGAAAGGATTTGAAAAATAAAAATATAAGTTAGTTTAGTTTTAATCTGAATTACATCGATGTTCTACTTACGGAACGAAATAATTTCTCTATTTAATCCCGAGAGAAAATTCATATCCGCGGTAAAACTAACAGTTCAAGAAGGTCTTGATCAGAAAAGAGTAAATTATGCGTTAAGATGTTAAAGATGTAAAGATTATGATATTCGCGAGTGAGGCAATGTAATAATTGCGAGAAATACGGGACGCGACACGCGACGCGGTTTTTTGAACTTCAAGTAAACGTCAAGAAACTCGACATCGATATTGCAATTCTCGAGATATCGAAATGTGTAGCGCGAAACCCACAGATTGCCATCTATTGCGAGGAATGTTCAACTAATTGTCACAGATCCTCTGACGGTAATTAGTACGAAACAGAACCACAAGTAATTTGCGAGTGGGAGGATGAGAGCGGTCGTTTACGGTTTTACGTGAAATTTTTCGGACATGTTTACGACTGTCAAAAACAATGACGCAATCGTTATTTTATCTTAAAATTTAATATTTTTTTTCACCGTGATTGGTCACGAGATCTGCTGCGACTCGCGTTCAATGTAAAGCGATCTTAAGACATGCAATGCGCAGTTTCATGAAAACTCCGCATCTTCTTCAAATGTCACATAACCAAAATAATCAACTCCGTCAAATCCGTGGAGCGATACGATGTTTATGAGGAGTCTTATTTGACTGTGTATTGCGTGACAAGTGATAAAACTTATTATCATACAACAACGTTTCCGTTTGTGCGGTGATGTGTGCGTGATGCGTCTAGAAGCAATGTCGTTGGTGTAGCAGTAATTCGTCACACAGGAGAAAAGTAAACTCGAAGAAAATGACAACTAGTCAGAACGATCATTCTCTCGCTATCAGACAGGAAATTCAACGTTTTGAGAGTGTTCACCCGTCAATATATGCTATTTACGACCTTATAGAGCTCGTGCCCGACGCGCATATCGCTAAGCAAATTCGCGAACACGTCGTAGCAATAGAAGGTATGATTATTCAATAATTTTATATATACGCAATTTATTAATCTTAAAAAAGAAGATGTAAAATAGATGTATATGTTTGGTGTAACTGTAAAACATATATTCATATACAATCACATAATAATCAAATACAATCATTTTTGTGATTTAGATGTGTTTTTTTCTCTATATTCAGAGTCTGGTTGTTGTATAGAACTAATTCAGATGTTATTCTCTCTTTATTGAAAAAAAAAAAGATACAATACTATTATATTCTCTATTAAAAGAATTACTAGTCAGATAACTGAAGTATCACATATAAATAATGCAGATTTATACATCTTTAGACTCCTTCGTTAACAGTCATGAGTGGACACTGGCAAGAGACGTTCCGGAATTACACTTAGGAATTATCGGTTCCTCCGATTCTGGAAAATCTGCTCTAGTTCACAGGTATCTTACAGGATCTTTCATGCATGAGGAATCACCAGAAGGTGGTCGTTTCAAGAAAGAAGTTTTTATTAACGATCAGAGTTACCTTCTCTTGATTAGAGATGAAGGTGGTGTACCAGAAGCTCAAGTATGTGTTAAAGCTTTTTTCGTTTCTCTTGCAAATTGATGACAGATTATAATCGATTATGATTGATGATATTATTGTTGGTCAATTTCAGTTTTCAGCATGGATAGACGCTTTATTACTCGTATTCAGTCTAGAAAATGAAGAAAGTTTTTCTGTAGTTTGCAATTTTTATAATAGAATGTGTTCCTTCCGCAATATGTCGGAAGTGCCAAAAATACTTGTTGGTGTACAAGGTGTGTATGCATTGTATCTGTTGATGCAACATTTAGCGATATATTGCAATTTTTTTTTTTCAAAACTATAGACTTATTTATCGTTGTTTTTCTATTAATTTTAAAGATTCAATTAACGAAAGTAATCCTCGTGTCATAAAAGATGTCAGGCCTCGAAAACTTGCTTGTGATTTAAGATGTCCTTATTACGAAACATGCGCTATTTATGGTTTAAATGTTGAAAGAGTATTTCAAGATGGTAAGAATATTTACATATATGATAGCAATTAAATATATATATTTAATACGCCTACATTATATTAAAATCAATTTCTAGTGTGTCAAAAAATCATACAAAATCTATCAACAAAACATTTTCCACGTGATGCATTCCATCGTACGGCCGAGAATGACATCAAATTTGTTCTTCCTGTTATTACAAAAAATGCACAGGTTTATAACAAAGAAGTAGAGACAACAAATTCCTTAAAAGTAAGTCAGAATTGCCGCGGTTACGTCTTTCAGCGAATTATAAATTTTTTTGCTGGGAACACTTGTAAAACATTTCTCTATTAAAACTTTTAAACGAAAAAAAAACAAGATATGTAGTTTCTTATTTTTAATAGCCTGTAGAAAAGGATGAGGATTGTCGATCTGTTCACAACAATTCTATGACAAATGATTCCGGATTGTTAAATGATAATTTTCATAATGTACAAAATCAACACGAGTTGCGATCGTCGATTTTAACACCAACTACTATTAGGTAAAGAATCAGTGGACTTTTTTGTAAGCAAAAAAAATATATATATATATACGTATATGCACATATTTTTCTATCACTTTTTTTTATAGGAAATTCAGAAGAAAGTCCAACATATTCACACCTTCTAAGAAGGAAAAATATATGGGTGAAATGGGCGTTGGTAGAGAAATACCGGTTAAACAAGGTTATTTATTTAAACGAAGTAGCAAGTCCTTGAAGGAATGGAAGAAGAAATACGTCACTTTGTTAGAAGACGGTCGTTTAACGTATCATTCGAGTTTACATGTGATTATCAATTACTGAATTAACATTTACGTTCGTATATACTATGCGATATTTACGGACGGTATTTTTCAGGATTATATGAATGATGCCAACGGCAAGGAAATACTTCTGCAATACGTTACTGTGAAGGTACCTGGTAAAACGCCAAAAGGCTCAAAATCGTACAATGCTCAAGGTATGCTATATTATTTTGGTTTTTAAAGGTGCTTTCGTGTATGTTATCATTATTGTTCTCAAATTTATATTTCTTTTAAAAGAGAGCAGTTTCGAGTTTTCCATTATCTCCTTGGAAAACAAAACTTGGCATTTCGAGGCGAGCAGTGTCGAAGAGAGAGATAGTTGGATTAGCGCAATAGAGCAACAAATACTCTCGAGTTTGCAAAACAGCGACGGTGATAAGAAAAATGAAACTGATGCTTTTAAGATGCACTGCATAAAAAACAAAGTCTCGGGAAACGATGCCTGCGTTGATTGTGGTGCACCGAGTGAGTGGATATTTTTTGCTTTTTGTTATTAGAGAGCTTTCTTATAGTAAAAATATTTTTGTTTCATTATTGAGTTTAAAACAAAATATGAAGGGGTTTTAAGTAACATAATGAAGTATAACCCCTTGTTTTAGATCCTGATTGGGCTAGTCTTAATTTGGGCGTGTTGATGTGTATTGAATGTTCCGGCATCCATAGGAACTTAGGATCACATATATCCAAAGTTCGATCCTTAGATTTGGACGATTGGTCGTATGTATAATGCACAATTCTAACGTTTATCATTTTTATCACTCTTGAATAAAGCTTTATTTTTCTCGGTATACAATGCGTCTTTAATATCAGCTCTAGTGCAGGTCACCTAAGCGTTATGCTAGCTCTCGGCAACGACATAGCCAACAGTATTTGGGAATATTGTTTAAACGGAAAACAAAAGCCTGTCTCAGATTCATCTAGAGAGGAAAAAGAGCAATGGATCAGATGGAAATATGAGGATAAACTATTTCTCCCGCCAATCAATCCGAACATTTCTTTAGGAAAATTGCTCATTGATTCTGTCTGTCGGTAAGATGCTTTGGACATGGAACTCCAAGCGTTATTGTGTATTTTGATATTATTGTATTCAAAATAGCATTTTGTGTATGTCATTTATATTTTACACAGAGGAGACATGAGAGCGTTTACATTGTGCCTGGCTCGATGTACTATCGAGGACATCAACACGTCTGTCAGCGCGGAAGATAGGAGAACACCATTGCATCTGGCCTGCGCAACCGGAAATTTAGCAATGGCACAACTTTTAATTTGGGTACGCGTATATCTGTTCTTTCTCTAATTCTATATCTTTACTTGTATATGTCTTATTTGTGCAAATAAAGTCACGTTGTAAATTTTGTATAGCATAAAGCGAACCCGCAAAATCTTGATCACGAAGGTCGAACGTGCATGTCGTATGTACGAGCTTTGGAAAGAACACTTGACAATTCGTCTGATTCTATGGAAATGCAGAAGCTCCTCGAAGTATTAGAACAGGCCAGTGTTTCCGGAGTGGATGACGTGTAAACACATCTCAGTATTAAATTACGAGAAAAGAGTATGCCTTAATTGACCCGCTTCTGTTTTCTGTAATATGTTGTTAAAACTGTGTACTTATATATGAAGCCATATTTTATTTAATGGCTTATAAAAAAAAAGGAGTTTTATTAATTTTAATGACGTTTGTTCGAGAATACTGCCAAGGTATGAAACGAGATTAAAAATTATAAACGATTGATTCGTGATGTTAATTATATATCTTGTAAAAAGTTTATATCATGTGTATAACACTCGTATATTAGTATCAATTGTGAAAATTATTTATTTCAAATTAGAAAGTTTTAATACTATGTACTTTTGTATGTATACATTGAGAATTATTCTTAACCCTCCGACAGCGGATTTATAGGGTCATCTTTTATCTATAATCTTTGGTATTGTTTCCCAAAATTTCATTTTTCAAATGTTTTTAACTAAATCTCGTGGATCGAAAACTTTTTACCATCGCTGTCGGAAAGTTAACAGAGAAAAATGCACTTCGCAATATGAATAGTAAAAGTTACGATTTAGTGAAGTTGTGTGTCAAGTCAATCATTCACATTACTCAAAAAACAAAAAAAAAAAAACAAAAAAAAAAACAAACAAAAAACAAAAACTGAAAAACAATTAATCGCATGATCGAGTGTATATTATCAATGACTGAGAGTACAAACACTCATAAATGTAATTTATATTTATACGCCTAACACATGTGATTGTATTTAAAACCTGCATTCATAAAGTTTTTTTTATTATTAATAGAACATTTAATATTCTCTATGTTATTTATCAAAATCGGAATGATACCGTCGACAATGTAAGTTAGTTAAACTTTATATCATTGTTGGGGTATATAAACAAAAAAACATGAAAAATGTCATATTGTCATATATTTTCACGACGTTGCGCTGGTTTGAACGCAGTTATTTTACACGTTATTTCGATGTGTTGCATTGTTTATACTTCGTCCAGCTTCTTAAATCTTATCGATGATGATGTTGCACTTACGCCGTAAACCACTTCTTCCTGTGCATTAACGTCTGAAAAAACATAAACAAATAGAATACAAAAACCTAATAGTTACAGAGCTCTTAAAAAATTGACAAAATAACAGTCGATAAAAACTATATAACATATTGTGTAGTTTATTATATTTTACGCAAATTATACAAATTATAGAAAATGTATTGTGTGGCATAAATATCGTCTTTTTTTGTTATTAAAGTAACTTCTATTATTTATCTTACCTGTAGGATATTTATACATTGGAAAAATAGGCATTTTACTATAATACGTGGTAGTCGTTAACATTGCTGTAGAAAAATTGGATGAAACACAAACTCTCTGTACAGAAGGATCTCTAAAAATATACAGATAAAAACACATGAATGTGTGTTATAAAAGTTATTAATTACAAATTTATCACAACACGTTATAAATACTTAATGAACAATAACGACTAACGCCATGTAATTAGTAGATGCAAAGAAACAAACACTTTATATGTATAATACTTTATCTATTACTACTGTCTTACACGTACTATATTCTCTCTACATAAAAATAAAGTTTTTTTTCTTTAAATAAATTCTCAAGTGTGTTAACGGATTCTTCTATTGTGTGCCTTACATTTACGTACATTTTATTTAATTCATTAGCTACGATTGTGGGAAGAGACGTCGTAAAAGTAAAGATCCGACTGCAAAGCTCGGTACAATCTTGTAAGGTAGATTGTTCGGAAACAAATTGTTTGAAGATTTCAGCAAACAATCTTTGCAAGCTTTCGATCGGACAATATTCCATGTGTTCTTCAATAAGCAGCATGCATTCCAAACTGACGTGAATTTGTGCCAAAATGTTTAGTTTTTTTCTGCAAATTATATATAAAATATTTTAATTAAATTCTATATAAATCTTGATTTTTATTTCGAATATGTAACACTCTCTTTACTCACTCGCATTACCTATATTTCTCTGTGCTGAAGGTTCCAGAAGATATATCAGCTAATTTTTTCCGAACATCGTGTGTATCAACAAATTGCGCTCCTTTTAAAATATATTGATAATCTCGAATTAGTTTTTCGAATCCCATATCGACAACAAGTTCCAGTGGTACGCTTCCTACTAATAAATAGGATGTGGTTTCTCGATGACGTAAATCATAAACGTGTTTTATAAACCTTGTTGAATTTGTATCATTGGCATGTGGCGTAAATGTATGTTGAAGAATTTCTTTTAGAACTGTTTCAAAACACCTCACCATTTGCGAATATTCTGACGTCTCTTTGTAAAGCAAGAATTAAAATACAATAAGTACGTATATATAACATATACGGACTGCACTTGTATGTACAATAAATGTATATAATTTGCGTTTTAGAAAAAAAATTATACTCACTTATGAGTATCTCCCACAGAAGATCGGTAAAATCTACATCATGTCTCATATAGACATTTTGTATGCGTTCTCGAAGCTTAACGTCAATTTCAACATTTTCTTTTTTATTTATACAATCAACATCTTTGACACGATTATTATCAACTAATTTAAAGTCAGAATTTCCATTCAGCAAAAGTTTTAATTTTTCGCATATAACATTGTATTCCTGTAATTGATATACAAAAAAAAAAGAAATGTACATGTAAAATGTAAAGCCGAATCATTATCGTTTTTGTAAGATACAAAAATTTATTTACCTGAACACATGGCACAGCAAATCTTATTGGATCTTGTAGCCTGCCAATATTGTTGTTGCACTCGTCTATTATCGATAAATATTTCATCAATAAGAGCAATTGGTCTCGTATTTCTGTTAAAGAACTATTCTTCCATTCGGTATTTATTTCAACTGTCTATAAGAATATATTTGTAAAAATGATATTACAGTATGAAACCATATTATAATTTTGTACTATCTTTTTACACACATGTGGCACACACCATAATATTTTTCGATTGCCTTAGATCCAATTCTAGATTGTTTGAATATACTTGCACATTAATACTTCCTTCGTAGTTATTTTTGGAAATTTTGTCCCAATCTATCATTTCCTGCTTGATTCCAAATAAGTCAAAACTGATGAACATTGATATGTTTACCTAAGCAAAGATATTAGAAATCAATTAATCATTAACAAAGACAGCTTCTGATATAAAAAAAAACAAATTATTGTATCAGATATAATACACACAGGATATTCTTGAGAAGATGACTGCTTGAAATGATTTTTGATACTGTTAACACAATTATTTTTTGCCGTGACCAAGCTTGTAGCACCAGTAGAAATGACATCTATGCTGGTAAACCAATTTTCAGAAACAATGACACCAAGAAGCAAAGTTTGTTTACTGTCTTCTCCATCACAAAGAGCTAATATTGACAAACAAGTATTACTATCAACTTGGTCCAGACACATGTTCAGTGCGTTGCTAAAAAAAAAGCTCTATGAAAAGATGCTTAATATATGTTTATTTTAAGATTTAACATATGTTTCTTTAAGTATGAAAAAGAATATTAAAAAAGTACTATACATATACAAACCATGCATTAGCTCTGCTCAATGGTAGATATAACTCTTCTTCTTTTTTCCACATCTGTTTTGTTACAATAATAGTGTCTTCAAATTCATCCTTCTCAAAAGAATATTCCAAGGGAGATCCACTGACATCAAGTTCTACAAACATCCATTTTATGTATATATAATTTAAACAAAACATAAGTTGTAATTTTGTAATTTATATGTAATATTTTTACTTGAGTATTCAATGAGACTTCTGTCTTTGTTTTGATAATCTGAACATTGTCCTTTGGAATTCTGAGAACAGTTAAAAACTCCATGCAACACGTTTGAAACTTAGAGAAAGTTATTATAAAACCTATTTGCTTTTAATAAAAAAATAGGTATAGAACATTTACCCATGAGATACTAGAACATGCAACAAGTTTACACAAGAAAAACACTTATAAAAAAAATATATATATTTGCTCTATGGCACTTACATTTTTATGAAAAACGATGTACTCTTTGTCTTTGAGGTCTGGAAATAATTCGTCTACATATGATAATTTAATTTTACTAGCTCGAATTTGCGGCTTCAGAATACTATTTAATTGCTCACAAATAATTTCCATTTTACTTCTATTTTATTTTCTTTTTTTTAAGAAAAATCAAAAGTCACTTTTCATTCAAACCGAAGTTTCAGATGATTTAAACGACATTCGAACTACTTCTTAGGGCTTGTATCTACTATAGTATCTACAATACTAGAAATCGGTTCGAGATTTCGAACAAAGGCATCGACCAATCACATTCAAATAATTCGATCATTCGTCCAATGCGATTGATCAATTCGCTTTCCGTTTGATAAATCTCGATTTCCAACATGTGAACACAGGCCCTAAAGGCCATTGCATTGTGGCAAAAGTTTAGACGTAGCCTCAAGGTCGTAAACAAATCGACCAATCGCAGGCCAGCATTTCAACTAATGTAAGATAATACTAATCTGTAATTGGTTGAATTGCTTATGACTTTGCGGTTATGGCTAAAATTTTTTCACGTGCAATGGCCCTGAGAAAGGGAAAACAAACCATTTAAATTTTGAAGTATAATAGAATGACAGTTATAGTATCTGACTTGTTTGGAACAGAGAGAATATAACAGAAAATAAGAAGAAGAGAGCGATAACAGAGAGACAAAGATAAAAAGTATTGTTTTAAAACAAATCGCTAATTAAATGGCTACAATTGATATAACGAATAATGATGATTGTACGTCTGAAAAAATTGTTTCTAAAAGAAGATCGTCGATTTTTCACACAAAAACCTTAGCTTGTGATGAAGATAAAGGTTAGTAAAGTATACAAAATGACTAAGTGAAGTGACAGAGCAATGTAGTAAACACAGTTACACAGAGATTTTGTTTGATAAACTTTTTTATTTTATGAAAATATTTTTTATATATATCAAACCTTGTATAAAAAATTTATGTTTATTCATAATGTATTATTCCAATAGGTAATATATCATTTTAAAAAGATAAAAAAAACTAATCTAATCTATATATTCTTTCAGATGACACTAAATATTCAGGCAATAGGAACGAGATTCTCATAAATCAAGTTTCTGATAAGTCAAGGGAGTGTAATGAGCACAATACCACGAAGACTTTTAATCTGGAAGAATATATAGAGAGGCTTAGAGAGGAACGAAAGAACTGGCAGAGGGAATACAAAGATCGCAGGACTCAGCGGAAAAATCTGCTAAAGCAGAAAGCGAGTCTAGAGGGACAGGGACAGATTATCGATATAAATGCATTGACAGAGCGCGAAAGGAATTTTCTTTTGACACGCCCTAATTACGAACATATCTGCAAAAATAGTCAAAAATTGTTGGATACAGCAATAAAGCTCTCTACACTTGGCGAACTTGTGAACACTATGCATATAAGATTCATGAAAAAAATGGAAAACAATATACTTGCCACCACCAAAAGCATTATAAAAATGTCAAATGAGCAATGAGACTGGATTTTTTTTCAAATATTTTAAGAGTTTTTATTTTTTTCATATAAACTCCACAATTTCTTAGAGAAGGGGAGCTATGTAATAAAAATATAAATACTTTAATTAATAAATACAGCACAATACTACAAGATTGATTGTACAATACTCATATATTGGTATGTAATAAATTTGTGGTTCTAAAACATCCAAATATATGATCTCGAGGTATAGAATAAATATGAATGTATTTATTGAGATTTTATATAATGTTAAATTTCATACTAGCAAAATAAATAAATAGTACGAAAATTGTCTGGTTTCTCTTTATATCTAACCTAACCCTTTTTCCGGCATCAACGTTTTAATCTGAAATATTAACTCATACAAAGTTTTTTTGCGATTCATGCAATTTTTACACAATTATATCTTGTTTATATATTTTAATGAATTAATGTTTCAGATATTTCAGAATAGTGTAGAGACAGAGCAACCAGTAGAGTTGTCATCTATGTAGATGAAAACTCTTTCTTCTCGCCGCTTTTCTCTCTTTTTGCGCGAGATATTCCTTTCTGGACTGACTGCTGTGCAGCTCTAAAATGTGATTGATTTTCCGCACAATTTCTTCGGCTATTAACGAGTCCGCCTCGAAATCGTGATTCTTAAACGACACCGATTGATGAAGCGAATGACTTTGACCTGTAACATCGAGCAAGCATTGAAAATTGTACATAAAGAGCGATTTTTGTAGTTAATACAATCTCAAGAATATATAAACATTATTTTTCAACTTTTTTCTCACTGTTTTTCTCGACCAATTAAACGAAAAAAAATGAATAAATACTAAACTGAGAAAACTGTCAGAAGTACTGGATTGCGGAGTGTACACCAAAGTAAACATTGTTTTCGATCCTTTGATCTCTGTAATTTCGCAACATGCGATGTTGTCTATGTGATAACTGACTGCACGCTGTCTATTCCAAAATCTGGCAGCGCCTTTACCAGTTATCACCGGATCTATTTCTATTTTCTCGCCCGATATTCCAAGATGAATTTCGGTCTTCGCTCGCATCTTATTAATTATATGTACCCTGTAAAAAAAAAAACATGTACATTTCAATATTTTTTAATATTTAACTTTCGACAACATATAAATACTTACGTTTTATTTTTTTGTCTCTTGTTCTGATCAACACGAAATATTTTACAAAATAGAAATAAACGCGGGAATGTCATGAGAGCGGATGGATAGGAAAATATGTGGCAATAATATTTGAGATAGAACACGGTCATAATATATTGAAGGTGATAACATGATGAAGTTTACCTTGACAAGATGAAGATTGTGACTTCGATACTGAAGTAGGAGACTCCAATAAAGATGGATGGATAACGCAAAGAAATTTGCTGGACTGCATTGGATAAGGACAACATAAGATCGGTATATTGAGGAAAAAAGCCAAAGATGGACAAGTTTAGTCATTTTGCGACTTGATACAAATTATCGAAAAAATATATACCTATATGATTGATACAACGGCGCTTCCATCGCGGTGGTGTGACCTTCCATCTTGGCCAGATCGTTTGCGACCTCTTCCTGCTCCTTGTCTTTGCTCTCAAAACGTTCCTCATCTTTTTTCTCGATACAACTAATCGTGTTATGTCGCGCTCTGTCACTCGGCTTCATCTCGATCAAGCCCAAAGTGGTAAACTCGAATTTAGAAATGGTCTCACGCGGATCCAAACAGGGGAAAGCCCAGTCTACCTCGCCGTCGTCTTCAGTAATGTATAAACCGTAACGCGAGATATCCTCCCTAGAAAGTGAAAGTCAACCGAGACATCGTAAATAAACTAACGCATGCTGGAAGCAGAAGGTAGTTCGTTACAAACTTCAAATTATGATCGGGATGTTCACTTGCGTATTTATAACAAATCAATCCGACGAAGTCAAGCACTCGCGCTGACGCTATTACCACCACTTGGAGCGGATATGTTCTCTCCTCCTTCGGTAACATGCACATAAATATTCTGTATTTTCTTACAGGTATGCCTACCTGGGCCTGCAAGTAATTTTCAAAAACATACTAATTAGTCATATATATAGAGTTTTACACAACTATATATAAAATAATTCATAATTTCAATTATATTTCTTTACAAGTTGATGTTATTGACTTAATTCAGAATCAACTTCTCTTATCAATTCTACCTACATTGCCATCAAATTTAGCATATTCCTTGAATGAATTCTGTGGTAAATTAGGACATTTCTCAAGTTGTTCTGTCAAGAGAGATTGGCCTCTTGGAGATGCCTTTGCACGAAAATCTTTTCTCTGAAACAGATCTGACTGTTCTCTAGATGTAATAGTATTAGGATTGTATTCCCACTTTACATGTTTGACTTTAGCAGCTTTTTTTCTTTCTATATCCATTTTCTCTAGCCGCTGTGCTGTGTTTGATCTCTGTCTATGACTGAATTCTATAATATCTAGAATATTATGGGACAAAATCCATAATACATTATATATTTCATTTCAACTAAAATCAAAATTTTATTTTTATAAAGAAAATAGAAATATATATTTTGTTGTGTACCCATTTGTATGTCATACGATTCTGCCATTGCATCTAGATCCTCATCGTCACTTTCTTCCATTCCAGGGTAACATTGCAACGTTCCATTTGCCTTTAATTGCTTAGGAATATCTTCTCCGAGCATTATCATTTCGCAAATACCTTTAAACCAAGAAAGTTACATTATCTTATTGATTTTAACGGAAAAAAAATATAATTATCATCATGTAATTAAATTCTTGATATCAGCGCGTTTAAAATAAAAATCAGTATGTAATTGACATAATCTATAAAAGCACACCTGTGTCATCCATGGCAAGGAAACTGTCTCTAATATGTGACAAGAGCCAGTGTTGATTGTCGTAGAGAGCCATTTTTTTGTTTTTTTTTATTTATTATACTAAATATGTGTATTATAATTGGTATATTAGCGAAAATCAAAATACTAATACTCTTTGGTTGCAAGTTGCAACCAGAGAGAAGACTGAACGGCCAAGGCCATAAAGCTTGTGTCACACTACGTATTGCAGACGTGGATTGAATTAGAATTACGGATTGCAAATCGGAAGTTAGCCAATCAAGACGAGGCAGCTTCTTCACAGACTTAAAGCCTGTTTTACAATACAGTCGTAAGCTGTAAGTCGTAAGAAATTGACCAATCACAGACATATCACAGAAGAATAATCGATTGTGATTAGTCCATTTTTTTTACGACTTACAGCTGACAACTGTATTGTAGAACAGGCCTAAGAAAATGTACACGTTGGTTACGTTGAGAAAACTCAACGGTTGAGAGATCATCACTTATGATAGGATTATTCTTCAAAATCTGCAGCGATTCCAAAAGTATGATCCAATCAGAAGTGATTATCTCTCAACCGTTGTACAGCTGTTGAGTTGTCTGAACGCACCCCTCTTATGGCCACTCTCCTCTCACTAGTCTTCTCTCTGGTGCCACGAAACGAGTAATCACGAGTAGTGTTTGAGCAAATTTTATCAAGAAATGTCGGACTCTGAAGGTAATAATTGTTTGATTTGCAAATACAGAGAATACCACAAAAATAACGTAAATATTAAATCATGCGATATTGTTTTTAAAGGTGCCAGTGACGTCGGGAGCGATGGTAGAAGATCGCGAAGTCGTAGTAGCGGAGCGCGAAGTATGGGCTCGAGGAGTCCATCCAGATCTCGATCGCGTTCTCGGTCGCCGTCTGGGTGAGTTGTATTATCTCGAAATATATATAATTAAAGTAATATTTATTTATATTTAACATTTAAACAAAATTGTTGAGCTATTTAACCTTTACACCTTGAGTTTCAAAATTTACTGTAAATATTGAAAATCTGTACAATAATTTATGTAAATTAGTTCATTAAGGAGCTATAAGAGAATAGATTTATGGTTTTTCAGTACTTTTTCTAGAGTAGATGTCTTTTTGATGTAATATTTAAGCAAAAAAGTATGTAGCATACATATCACAATGCCTATTGAATATATTAGTGATTACTTGAGTAGGATAGAAGCATGGGCGTTCGCAGGATTTTTATCAGGGGAGAGGGGAGTAATTTTTTCGTCTCAAAAATTATGAGTTTTACAGAAAGGTTTCACTATACAGAGAGTTTTCACAAATAGATGTATGATTTAATTTGTTAACCAGGGATTTCAAACTTGTTTCAAGATAAAAAACACAATTTATGAAAAAACTTACCTCTCCAGGGGGGAAGGGCAAATGCCGGGTTTGTCCTCCTGCGGATGCCCATGGATAGAAGCCAAGCTTGTTACAATTAATATGTACAAGCATATATTCAGGAGTAAAGTCAAATTTTATTGAAATGTACATACTTATTTCATTTGTAGCTCTGAGGACGGAGATCATAAGATGGATGAAGCAGAAGAAGTTAGGTCGGGAGATGAAGAAGGTGTTGAACCAGAAGAAGAACCTGAAGGTACAACAAAGCTTTGTTTATCTTTTGTTTATCTCTTATCACTAACTTATCTCAATAATGTTTATTCTTAATTTTTTATTTTGTCTGTCTTTTTTTAAATTATATGCAAAATAATATCTTTCATTTCTCTGAGATTTTTTTCTAATTTTTTTGTATTTAGGAGAAGATTTAGGAAGCACTAGTGAGTATGATGAAGAAGAAGAGGAAGAAGATGATAGACCGAGAAAAAAGAGTAAGAGAGGTGGTACCTTCAGTACCTTCATCATAGATGAAGCAGAGGTAGATGACGAAGTAGAAGATGATGATGAATGGGAAGAAGGAGCGCAAGAAATCGGCATTGTTGGAAATGAAGTGGACGAATTAGGTCCCACAGCGCGAGAGATCGAGGGACGACGAAGAGGGACAAACCTTTGGGAGTAAATATTCCAAAGATATTACAATTTTTTCTACATATATTTTAGTTTTATTTTGATAAAAGTAAACAAACAAAAACTGTTTTTCTTATAGTACTCAGAAAGAAGACGAAATCGAAGAATATCTTCGAAAAAAATATGCTGACGAATCTATTGCCGCTCGTCGTTTCGGCGATGGCGGTGAGGAAATGAGCGACGAAATCACACAGCAAACTTTATTGCCTGGTGTGAAAGATCCCAATCTATGGATGGTAAAATGCCGAATAGGAGAAGAAAAGTCTACTGTACTCTTGCTGATGCGAAAATTTATTACTTATCAATTTTCAAGTAAGATATAAATTCTGAATACAATTTATAGTCTTTTACTTTACACATTTGTTTTCTCTAAATATACTTTTAAAATTTTAGATGAACCTCTACAGATAAAATCTGTCGTGGCACCTGAAGGTGTGAAGGGTTATATTTACATAGAAGCTTACAAGCAGCCACACGTAAAAGCTGCTATCGAAAATGTTGGAAATCTCAGGATGGGTATATGGAAGCAGCAGATGGTACCCATCAAAGAGATGACAGATGTGTTGCGAGTGGTCAAAGAGCAGACAGGTTTAAAGGCCAAACAGTGGGTTCGCTTGAAACGAGGAATTTATAAAGATGATATAGCACAAGTTGATTACGTCGATTTGGGGCAAAATACGGTTCATTTGAAATTGTTGCCGAGAATCGATTACACCAGACCCCGTGGTGCATTGCGAACAGCACAGAGCGAATCCGAGGCGTTAAAACGCAAGAAGAAGAGACGACCGGTAGCAAAACCGTTCGATCCGGAAGCAATTCGCGCAATTGGTGGAGAAGTCACCAGCGACGGTGATTTCCTTATCTTTGAAGGAAATAGATACAGTCGTAAAGGATTTCTCTATAAAGGATTCACCGCAAGTGCTATTATTTCGGAAGGCGTCAAACCTACTCTTTCCGAATTAGAGAAATTTGAGGAAGCACCGGAAGGTGTTGAAATAGACGTGAGCGGAACACCAGGAACCGGAGTTTCTGGAAAAGAAGATCAAGCTGTAACTCATTCTTTTAGTAACGGCGATAACGTAGAAGTGTGCGAAGGTGAATTGATAAATCTGCAAGGAAAAATTGTTTCCATAGACGGAAACATGATTATGGTTATGCCCAAACACGAGGAACTTAAAGAAGCTTTGGAATTCCAAGCTTCGGAGTTACGAAAATACTTCACACAAGGCGATCATGTCAAGGTGAGGATATCTGCGAGATTAAATGCGTGTTCTGTTAAAAGTAGAATTTAACATTTTACAATTTTGTGATTAATATGCAGGTCGTAGCGGGAAGATATGAAGGTGATACTGGCTTAATCGTTAGAGTTGAACCAAACAGAGTTGTTTTGTTTTCTGACTTATCAATGCACGAACTCGAAGTTCTCCCGAGAGATTTACAATTGTGTTCGGACATGGCCACTGGTGTTGACAGTTTGGGACAATTTCAATGGGGCGACTTGGTTCAGCTTGATGCGCAAACGGTTGGCGTCATCGTGCGATTGGAACGCGAGAATTTTCATGTGCTCTCCATGCACGGAAAAGTTGTTGAAGCAAGACCTCAGGGTCTTACAAAACGTCGGGAACATAGAAACGCAGTTGCTTTAGATTCACAGCAGAACACAATACAAAAAAAGGATATCGTTAAAGTAATCGACGGGCCACATGCAGGTCGAGGCGGTGAAATAAAACACTTGTACAGAAGTTTTGCTTTCCTGCATTCACGGATGTTCGTAGATAATGGTGGAATATTTGTGTGCAAAACTAGACATTTGCAACTTTCTGGTGGAAACAAGACAAGTTCTATAAACTCTATGTTACCGGTCACAGGTTACATGTCTCCTAGAATCGCTTCTCCTATGCATCCGAGCGGGTTAGTGTTTTTTTACTTACTAGTAATTATTCATAAATTATTTGTTTATGCAACAAATGTTATTGTATTCTTACAGAGGTGGTTTTGGACGAGGTGGTGGAGCTGGAAGAGGCAGAGGTCGTGGTGGCGGCGGCGCGAGACGCGACAGAGAATTAATCGGAACTACTATTAAAATAACAGGAGGACCGTACAAAGGTAACGTCGGCATTGTGAAGGACGCGACGGAGACAACAGCTCGCGTGGAGCTGCATTCCACGTGTCAGACGATTTCTGTCGATCGGTCTCACATAGCAAATGTCGGCGTCCCGACAAAAGACGGTGGCTTCAGCAGTTACAACAGAACTCCGGCTTACGGAGCCGGTGGACAGACACCGATGTACGCAAGAGACGGATCGAAAACACCTATGCACGGCAACCAAACACCTATGTACGAAAGTAAGTATATGACGTCTATACACATAGAAAGTTTCTTATATTTCTTTAAAGTTCATAAATTACTTTTATTTTAATTTCAATGTTATAGATGGCTCTCGTACTCCTCATTACGGTTCGATGACACCGTCTCACGATGGTTCGCGCACGCCAGGACAATCAGGAGCCTGGGATCCGGCAGTTACTAATACACCCGCCAGAACAAACGACTTCGACGGCTACAGTATGGAAGAAGGCGGCTCGCCAGGTTATGCACCTGGATATCCTCCTACCGGAGGTCCATTTACACCACAAACTCCAGGCACCATGTACGGCTCGGAACAAAGCTTCAGTTCGTATCAACCGAGTCCTAGTCCTGGAGGTAGTGCAACCGCAAGTCCAAGTCCTGCGGGTTATGTGGCTACCCCGTCTCCAAGTGGCACCGGCTACACTACCAGCCCACACGGAGCATTCGCCACACCTTCTCCGATGGGTTACAGTCCTATGACACCTGGTAAATAAATTGATGTTTTGTTAACAAGCAAATCAATACAAAAAATTCTTGTCTTTATTCAATCATTTATTTATTTTATATTTGCAGGAGTGGCAGGTAGTCCATATAATCCGTCGACACCTGGTTCAGGATTAGATCCAATCAATACAGGCATAGGTGGTTCAGATTGGCATACAACAGATATAGAAGTACGCATTCGCGATTCGCACGATGATCCAGCGCTTGCTGGACAGACAGCTATCATTCGGGGAATTTCCGTAAGTGATCCTTTTTTTATATATTTCCCGATATATATATATATATACTAAAGTTTTGATTAGCTTTTAGACATATAATACACATTTAAATCATCTTTTTTTTTTTTTGACTACCGATTTCTGAAAATAATTGTTTATTCGGCAGGGCGGTATGTGTACTGTTTTTCTACCTAATGAAGAACGTGTCGTGAATTTAATGTGCGAACAACTGGAACCTGTGGTACCGTCACGAGGTGATCGAGTGAAAGTGATCCTAGGTGAAGATCGTGAATCTGTAGGCACTTTACTCTCCATTGACAATCAAGAAGGTGTAGTGAAACTCAACACGGAAGAGATTAAATTCTTGCAGTTGCGATTTTTGTGTAAAATGAAATCGTCGTAAGTTTTTCTTACTCGTTTGCGCGCGATATTTTGAATATTTACTATTTAATATTTGTATATATATTCCACAAGTTCGTGTTTTAGTGAACCAATATACACAATCGTCGCCATCTATCTTTAATGTTTAATTTGGTTAACATTTCGGTTAAACTTATTGAATAAATATACGAATTGTATAGATTGTACACCATCGTATAGGTTTTGAATGTCACAGATTTGACATATACATATATAATATTATATAATATATGTATAGGTATTGTAATAGACTAAATATATATTCATTTCATAGAACATCTCTTCAGTTCTACTACTCTTGGGTTACGCGGAAATATTAGATTTTAATTATAGATGTAGATTTAGCAAGATTTTTAATCAGTTGGAAAAAAATTGTAATTGATTTATAAACTAGTTTTAGATTTATAAACTAGTTTTTTTTGTATTGTATTTATCTGTAACATAAATATTAATATAATATAGTCGCATTTATCTTATTTCTACCATGTTGATAAATTGTGATGTATTTTTTATATTTCTGTTTGTCTTTTTGTTTATCGTCTATTTGTCTGTGTAGTGTGCTCTTTTAGAAAAGGAAATAAGAAAATATTTTTTGTAAGGCAATAAAATTAATATAATGTCCAATTTGCTAAAAATATTAAGTAGTATAGTATTATAAAAACAAAAAACAAAAAATGTGAAACATTTAAATGTATGTGAAGTTCTCGTTTTTTGTTAGTACAACGAAGTAGTATACATGATATAGTGGCGTGGTAGTCGTAACATAATAATATGTGTAAGCTGTGTAAAAGCCTATCAAAAATATCCAAGAAACCCATGAAAAAACCACGTAATTGAATATAATCGGGACACTCTCCCGAGTATGAATATATGCTCCTTATGGTTTCTCCTAGTATTTATAGGCTGTATCTTCAAAAAATGGTTTGTTACATTTAAATGTAAGATAAATTATATATATGTAAAAAAAACATAGATCGTATATGTTACGACAGGGTAATTAGTGCTCAATCTTTCAAACGTGGTCAAAATATCGGCACCGTTTTGTTCGAGAAAAATGATTACCAGAAGCAATGTTGGACCAACGAGGAATTCACCGTTCTCAGTAGCCGAAGAATATTTCAAGATATTTTGCCTCAAGTAAATCTGACGATAGATCGCACGCGTTATTTTTTTTTGTTTTTGTTTTTTTAATTTCATCAATATTAACTACATAGTGAAATTCAACGTAAGATCTGTAAACTTTTCTATTTTTCCGTTCGCAGATGAGAGTTATCGATTCCGAGAACGATCAGTACATAGCGCATTTAATGGACTATTTTTATATATGTCTTGAAAGCGTACGACGACTGTCGGTGGGCAAAACGAAGCATCTGATACTGAAAGCTCTAGCGGACACTCTAGGCGGTTATTTGCGTGTGTATATTTTGCCTCTCACGAAGCACTCGTATTACGTAGGAAATATCAAATATCGCAACGCAAAAATGCTGCACGATCTCTTCGACGAGCTGAAAGTCTTTCTTCGGACGAACGGCATTGGGTGGTCAAAGCCCAGCCGGGACATCGAGAACGTCAAGATTATTCCCATTGTAATCACACCGCCGAAAACGTCGGTAGCCTGTAACGGGCTTATTACGTACTCGGCGCGTAAGTGCGACAGAATTTTCTTTACAGTCCGAAGAGGTTTCAGGGTAAAAGAGAATAATAAATATTTTTTATAATACACGCGTTTTATATAAATTATTAAACGTAGCTCACGAACGCAATGACAGTGATTATCGAAGCTTTGAATTTAGAAAAAGGAAAGGATCCACGGTGAAGCGTAGACATTTGAGACAAACGGTTAACGGTGAGGAACGAATCCAACTTTATATAAAATTGGTTGTACCACTTTGTACCGTACTATTATCTGTTATGCTATATAAGTATATATTACAAGTTATTAATTTACGTGTGAGGTGTGAATCTTTTGTAACACGATGCGGATCTTTTTTCTTTTGCCAAGAATACAACAGCGAAGTTGCAACGCGTAAAATTATAGTACCTCTCCCGTTCCTCGATAATGAAGCGGAGCCTAACAGGTAGTTATTGAATTCGCCGATTTTTGCAAAACTACCTCAACAAAAATACAATATCTCAAGACAGAGATTCTCTTCCTCAGCATCGCATTGCCCTTCAAAACCGACAGCCTGCAATCGCTGTATTCGGAAAAGTCGGCTTTTGTGATTGTCAAGTATTACATCGCCAGCGTCAAGTGCATCGCTTCGCGATCAAACGCGCACTTGGAAACCTTCAACAAAGACTTTCACAATTGGTTGCAACAATCGGTACGTTTATAATGAGTTTTTGCAAATCGAAACAATCGCGAGAAAATCTCGCGAACTCGTGACGAATGAAAAAAAATCAGAAAGAGAACGACAAAGAATTGTTTGATGACAAATTGCACTACGCTTTTTTCCAGGTGCGTCGACGTCTGGATGACGAAAAATGGTATCCAGCATTCGGGGGTGTTCTCAGAGTGCTGGCTACTTCGCGAGAATTAGGTGATATTTTATTTATTGTGTGACGATTTTGTTATACAAATTTTGAAATACGATCCGTTTTGAGATTTTGAAAACTTAAAAAATTATATTTTTATATCTCAGGTGCAAACAAGGGTATTGCTAAGAGCAAGATAGGTGGGAATTATCAAGTTATGCCTATAGTAGAGCGCAATAGTCAGACAAACGGAAAGTTTTACAAAGAAAAGGGAGAAAGTAAGTTTGTTTTTTTTAGAGAGGCGATTCAATGCAATAGAAATTTTCGCTTTCGCACATATACTAAATAAATGAAAAGAATAATCAAATGTACGTGTTGAAATATACAGGCGATAACACAATGAGGCTCGGAACCACGGAGATTATAATTATTGCGATAGTTTCCGCACTGATGATATGGCTGCTGGTAGGTTTGAGCTTGGTGTGCCATAGATTCCTCGTTAGGCGTTCCACCGAGGGCTGTCCACCGTGCGACGCGAAGGCTGCTCCGTAAGTTTCCGGACCCAAGCTGAAGTCACAGCTTTTTTTAAATCGAACATCGCGTTCTCGTCTTTTTAGATTTGTAGTTCTGTACGAGAACGATGACTATTGTCAGCCAGATACGTGCCCCTCGAAGTCATCGCCAAAGAATGTGGGTACGAAAATCAAAGACTGGTGGAGAAACAGATTTGGACGATGTCCAGGAGGATGCCAGGAACACGGAGACGAAGAGCGTTGCTTGGCCGCGATTAGTTACAGCAGCAGAGACACCGCTGTCAACAATAACAAGACTTATCCGTGCGTATCTCTTTTTGTTTTTCATTAATTGTAACGCTTTGCGCTACATAACATGAACGTATATGATCGAACGTAATTTTATAACAAAAAAATATATTTACACATTAGAAAAAAGAAATTCACAAAGTCCACTTCCGCTTTGCCATCGGGAATCATGTCCAGAAATCGTACATCGTTCAAAGTAAATGATTTATATATTTCTTAAATAGTACACAATATTTTTACGGATCTATTTTGACACGTGCGGATGTTTGCGACACACGTAAGTTTTGTTTTAATGTGAGTGAATGTTTTACCCACAGCATAGTGTTTGCTACAGTTCCGAAGGATCTACGACTACGTCTTCCGACAGTTCTCCGGTTCAAGTCAAAAAACAACAGTCAAGGAATAATAAACAATGATCCAAAGATGATTAAAAATGTGAATGCAAACAATGGATACATGTGGAAAGATTTTTTATTTTAAGATGTGTGTACCGTTTAATTGTATAACATGTTTTACTTAATAAGAACTCAATCTCTCTTACTCAATCTCTCTTAAATTTTTACAGACAAATGTATAAAATTATCGTCATTCTATCTTTTGTAGTTCATTGAATGTAGAATAGAGAACACACACCGCTTTCGGCACGAAAGCGAGTTTTCCGAACGCGATAAAAAAATGGCGCGAAGATTCAAGCGTTGATTTTCGTCGCCATGTTGTGCCGCCGCGGCGTTCGAATCAGTGTGCGCGCGCAGAATCCTACTTCTGGCATCGCTACGGCTCGCAGCGCAGTTCGCAGTGTTGCGCGGTACCTTGAGTGATGTGTTACGTGTTTCTTTCGTGTGCGTGAGGACGCGAAAGAAAATTTTATACGCGCGTGTTATCGTCGCTAAGCTTCGATCGAATAATTTCGGACAATTATTGAAGGTGTAAACACCTTCATCGAGCCGACGTCAATCACTCGGACACCGATGCGTTCGCTTGTTGTGTCACTTTAACCGCCGTAAACAGCAGAACTGTCAACGGCAGAACTGTCACAATGGGAACTGTCAACGTAACTGACAGATTAAACGCGATATGACTTGGCGTGAACAATTGCGTTTGTGTGTGAATTTCGCGCGAGAAATATCTTTCGAAGAGGACGATTAGAAACAGAAACTCAACAAACTCAGTTTCGCGGCATTTTTGCGATCAGTGCGCGATTTACGGTCGCCGTCGATACTTCCGTCGATCAACGTGAATATAGGAACTGAATCGCACTAGCGCCGTTTGTGATAAGAACGAGAACGCGCGAGGTTTCAAGAAAATTGGACATAAATATGTGAGTTTTGATTACGATAGAAGAAAATCGTACATGCAAATGCGGACGGACATTGCTATCTTGCATCGAGCGCGCATGCTTTAGTTGCTGAGAATTTGAAAATCACGAGTGACTCGACGCTGCATATTTTATTGTCGAACGAACGCACAGTGAACGCGATTGCGAAGTTCACGATCAACAGAATAACTTGACTGATATTCCGAATATGTCTATTACGGCGAGATTTTCTTCGCGTTTTCTCGTATTTGCGCGCGTGTATTGACTCTCGTGCATCTTGGTGCTTCGTGCGGGGACAACATGGAACGTGGAAGCCATTGTCAATTATGCGCTCTACTCTTTCTTCTCCTCCTCTTCGCGGACATCATAAAAGGTAAGTTTCTCCGCACTGATATTCCGATATACAGAGGAAAGATAAAGCGTGCGAAAGAAAGCGTTGTTTTCGTTGCACGAAGAGCTAATAAAATTTGCTCCGAACAAATGCGGAAATTCTATATTATAGTGTTTATTTGGTTTGACTTTTTTTTTACTTTATGTTGTTATATTTGTTTTTTTTTTTTTTACATAAAAGTGAAATTAATATCTCATTTAAAGTGCAAAAATATTAGAAAAACACAGATCTACAATTGCAAAATTTTGTGATTTTAAAAATAATTGTTATCAAAATTGTTTTTTATATACATTTTCTCTCTGTGTCTCTTTCTTTCTACGCTTTATATTATTCACGATTATAATCAATGTTCAAATAGATGTGTTTATCTGCTATTTTTTTATATTATTAACTTTCACACTATCTGGTTCTTGTCGTCAATTGTTGAATCGAAAAAATTTTTGAGATACGTAAGAAAAAAAGAACATTTAATTTACACTTGAAATTTGCCGAAGTGATTTTGACAACGTATATGTATTCTATTCTTCTTCATAAACATTCAACAAGTAGCGACAAGCCCATTGACTTGTGCAAGTTAAGTTTCCGAAACGCTCTTCGAATATCTCAAACTTGTTCGATCCATCGTAAACTGAATTTCTTTTATCACATTTTTAATTCAACATATTTTCTCACACACAACAATTAGGTCGTTTAATATAGTATTTTGTTACAAATGCAATGTATGTACAAATAACATTATTTTGACGCCATGCAAGTTTCCGTCATTTGTCACAAACAATTGAAACAATTGAAAAAAAAAAAAAAAAAAACAAAAACTAATACTATCGCGGAGCATTACCGATATCCTTGTTGGATCTAGCTTCCCTATCATGTCCGAATCGAATGAAAACTATTTCAGAATCACGTGCTATTTAGTTTAGGTTTTGAATCTTTCTTTTTTGAACTTGTTTGCCGGAGCAAGAATTCTAATTTTTCGGTAAGAGGGCTCGCGAGTTCAAACTCGTAAATACTTCATAATTCTGAAATAGTTTTCATTCAATTCGGACACGGTGAGGGGGTTCCGGGGAGGTGTTTCCGATATCGAGTGTGTAAAGTCGATAAATTGCGAGCTTCTCTACGCTTTTTCACCAGTTTTCTCCTCTTTCTCCCGGAGCGCTACATATTCATTGATACGCATTTCCATCGCGCGACGGTGTCGATTTGCGCACAAAAGAAAACGAGCGCTGTGCGTCGCGCCGTTTAAGCCACCCACGCGTAAGCGTATCGATTTTAATTAAACTATAAATATGTATGAACCGTTAGCCACGAAATGAGAATTAAAATTAACGCGTTTTGATCCCGGACAAAGGTTGAGATACTCGGCAATAATATCTTTGTTTGTTCTTTTACAAAAACATTTTAATATGTTGTTTCGCTACATAATAATCGTCAGAGCGCTCTTTCAAAGAGCGACGATGTTCTAAAACATCGTAAAAACAACATATATGTGTGTATGTGTAATCCTCTTCTCTCCTTTTCATTCAATGCGCATAGAGGCTCGAATAAAGCAGCGCGGTATAAGAGAAAGCAAGAAGAGGTGAGATAAAGAGATTCGGGTGGGAGTTAAGATTTTATCGCGGTTAGATTACTCTGTTTCGCTCTGTGAAACAAATTGCTCCGGCTGGTCTACCTCGAGTGGACTCACGGGATTTTCGTTTCTCCGAAATTCGCCGTATCTCGAAAAACAGAGTAGATAGTTCCGCCAGAGAAGAGTCTTCTCTGCTTGATGAGTTCGGTAGTGGCGCTTTTAAAATGTCCTTAGCCGAAGACCGAGGGGGGTCGGTACGGAGTTGCTCCTCGTTCTATATTTGCGGAGACATCGCGTCGGGCCACGTCGCGTTAATAAACAGCCGGGGGGAAGACTAAGCGAATAAGAGAAGCCACCGCGAAACTCGGAAGATGCAAAACGATGAAAGGGAAAAAGAAAAAAGGGCAAATGGAAACGCAGAAGAAGAGGGTTGAAAGTCGGTCCGTCGGAGCAAAGTCAATGTCCGGCTAGCGAGGACGTATAAATTGGCGGATTAAATTTAGATCGCCACGAAAATGTCGCCTTTCTCGTTTCTGTTACGGTGGTTTTGAAGTATGTGTTTCAGCTGGCCGGTGCTGCCACCGTGACGATTCTGTTCGAATTAAGAAACGTGATTATTTCATCGAAAAAAACGGGAGAAAGGAAGATAAAAAAAAAATAAAATAAAATAAAATATTGTTTTGTATAAAAAGGACAAATGCTACATTATTTGCAATAAATTCATTTATATGTTTCGTGTTGAAATATACAGGCGTTTTGCTTGGAAATAGTTTTCTTTCGGTTTCTCGCGTACATCGAGACACGTTCCGTTTTTAGTTCGGAATTTTTCTCCGAGGCCGTCCGAGAAATTATCGTTTGTTTCGACGAGACTTCTGCGCGACTTTATTTAAATGAAATGAGCGACCGAGTGGAAACAGAGAGGAAACATATATGGCGTTCTCTTAACCACCTACGTGAGGATTAAGCGTAGGGATACGGACACGACTTATACGACTGCTTCTCTAGCTCTACGTTTGCTCTATAATCTAATATTGCACCGCGCACACTGTGCATACATTCCGAGATTGTGGCAAAGTGCACATTTGAGAAGCGGACAGTTCTCAGCTCTCACGTATGTACAAAGTCGGGTGGACGGAAAATGCTTGGAGCGCATCGCGCGCGAGTTTAACATCTGCAAGTCATTCCGCCGCGTTATTTTCACCGGCTTTCGTCGAATGCGTTTTGCGGCGACGCGTTATTCCTCCTGCTCGTATTTCGTTCACATTAGAGTGCTTTCCATGCGACAGATTTAATTATCGCGGCTTTCACTTCTCTTTCTCTTTCTCTCTCTCTCTTTCTTTCTCTTTCTCTCATTGCCCGCAAGTGCTATTTTTCTTCCGGTACGCTCTTTCTTTGCAGTATCAATGACACTCGATATCGCGTTACGTATAAACCCGGAACAGACGAGAGATCCGAGTAAATAAGATTTGCGTACAAGAGTTGTGAAATATAGTATTTCTATTGTCGCAAATATAATTTTGTTTTATTAATTACAAGATTAAAAGAGATATTACATATGACAATGTTACAACGAGTTATTATTATATACGACGAAAGAATCAGTAACGGGAAGCTATTGCTCTCACCGTTTACGTTACTGGAATAAACCATTTTACGAGAGTATCTGCGCATGATCAAAAGCGCAGAAAGCTTCAATAATACATATCGGAATGCATTGGTCGCGATGCGATATATGTATATGTTACATATCATATAATATTCAGTCCGTGACGTCGCGCACACCGTTCTCTAACCGCAAAAAGAAGAGAGCACTACTGTTTCAACTGTAATTTGAAATGGAGCTGTCTCGATAGTAGGTAGTAAGTAATACATACTGTCTCGCGGGAGGAAGTAATATCTACTGTAATAGATAGTAAGTACTGTCTATTATATGCTGGTGCGCGTAAGGAACATGTATGCATACTTTTTCTCGGCATCTTTCTCGGAATTCCGAACGATAGTTTTGACGAAATATTTATCACAACTTTTGTTCGATATTTTTTTTTCCTTGAAATTTATAATATTTCCTTGTATACATAAATATCTGGCAGAGTCTGAATTTTGCTATATTTAGATATTTCGTGCGCGTGACAATTAAAAACCAACGAGAAAGACGCAAAAATATTGTTTTTTTTTTTTGTTTTTTTTGCATTTCCAGTCTCAGTTCTTCAAAATTGTAACAAGTTTTAATCTCAGGAAATAGCGTGCCACGGACATTCTTTGTAATTTACGCGATAGTTCGATGAATTTATTACGATCTCCCGTGTACGTCACGGAATCCGCTTTGTTGCTTATGCATTCATAGAATGTCCCGCAGACAAGAATGTGCTCGAAATTGGACGCGGGGTAGGCGTGTGCATAGTGAGGCGGGCATACTGTGATTTAATTAATTAACGCAAATTAATCCCAATTAGTGAGTCTTGTCTGCCAGGTGAGTAGGTCTGCTTCGTTATGCATGAAGAGTGCGCGTATAATATAGGTGCTTTCACATCGAGACACATTATGGAACCTTCGGTGTCGCCTTATACCGTCTCTCTTGTAGTTTAAACAATAAGGTACAAAAATTCACGTTACATTTGAGTTAAAATTATTTTGAGAAATTTAAATCGTTGTTGTTTATAAATATTTTGCAGGAACATTATTTATAGATATTTTCATTTATCGTTTCGTACCGTTCGTAAAATATTTACTAGCGTAACGTGTAAATAAACACATATAATAAACATATTTTAATCAAATGAAAATTTAATATCGCAAACTTGACGATAATAATAACGTATCGAAAATAGTTATTGGCAAAAACCTCGTAGAATCGATCGATTTATGTTTTTGTCGATCGCGTTGACAGAACAATTAAGCGTAGTAAACTGAGATTAATCTGTATAGTCCTGGCTGCAGGAAAAGCGTTTTCAACACGCGAGAATATACTCGTTTTCACGTAGTTATAATTAATATCCGTTCGCTCCCAATTCAAATATCATCGGACCGGAACTGATAAAAGGTGAAAGGTTTTTTATATACCGTCACGATTTCACGCTACGATTGTCGCGATAATTCGTATCGCGCGCGCATCGTTTAATTTTAATCTGCAGGATATGAAATTTGATTCGCGCTGTAAATTCTCTCGCGGTCATTACAAGGCAAGCGCGCGCGTATCATATATAATTTATATATGTTCGTTATAAGTTTTAGTTAAATATAAAAATATTGTTAGAAAATTGACTTAAAAATCAAAGAACA
The DNA here is from genome assembly GCF_002006095.1 of Pseudomyrmex gracilis. Taxonomy (NCBI): domain Eukaryota; kingdom Metazoa; phylum Arthropoda; class Insecta; order Hymenoptera; family Formicidae; genus Pseudomyrmex; species Pseudomyrmex gracilis. The sequence goes on from NW_018020598.1 coordinate 164,388, forward strand.
AAATTCACTATTAATTGTTAGTTACTGAAAGTTTGTCAAATTTTAACAACATTTCAAAAAATTTTTTTGATACATCTCCATTGTTAAATTTTTCTCTACGTTTTTAATTCTGTTTTGTCTGTTTTATTTCCGCGTCCGATCGATGGACCAATGATATCCGATTCGGTCCTTTGTGTCATTGAATCTTCGAGATGCGATACCTCGAATATCATATATCGCGTACAATTCGGACCCACATATATATCAACGATCCCAGTCGGAAGTCGTCAAACGGTTGGCGGGTATCGGTATAACAGCTATTAATTAATTCCGTGATGTACGAGGAAAATACCCGAGTTGAAATGATCTACCATACCCCGGGGCTACCAATCGTATCAGTGTGCCGTCCCCGCGTCGTTCTCTTCCTCCCGCGTTCGCTTGTCTTTCTCTTAGCGGAATTAATTGAAACGCACAAAACAGTCTCATTAAGGCGGGATAGGCCCCGTGAGCGGCGGCCGTGCGCGATCGATATGTAGCGGAGAGAGACACAGAGTTTCGCCGCAGCGCGCTGGTGTGTCGATGGAGGACCAAAAATAAAATGAAAACGTCGGTGCAGTGCGCGTCGCTATTCGTTGACGATCGCGCCGGATTCTCTCCTATAGGTAACGACGATATGTACATCCACTCAATTTCAATCGCTGCAAACTCTATCGAAATATACTGCGCACGTAGCTTCGGCGCGCATCTGTCGTCGCAATCTGCAAAAACCTGATTTTCCCCTGAAATCTGAAATGCAACTCGGCTCTTCTCCCCGTCTCGAACCTCAATTAAAATCAAACGCTTTCGTATACGTAAAAAGCAGCAAACATCGACGACAGATCGCTCTCGATGCTGCACCATGGATTCAATGCGGCATCGATGCTCCCGCGATGGATGCGCGTCGAACGTGCACGCGCAGAAGTTTGTCGTTGGAATTTGCTCGAGTTATTCACGGACGGATAAAAACGGCACTCCGATAAATTCAAGCACGCGATGAGTTTTTGATAAGTGTTTTTTGTTTTTAACCTAAGGAATACAGTTGCGTTGCCGAGAGAATCAAGGAAATGACAAAAGAAACTCGGTGACAATATGATAACATTATTAGTTAAAAAACTTTTGAGCTACGCTTGAAATCTACACGCGTTTATTATACAATTCTCGTAAAAAGAGTAAAATGTGCCCCTTGCGATTCGAAAAGGTGCAATTTTGTCTGTGTTTCGCGTCAATAGTGTTTTCGCGGCGCGTAAACACGGGTTTTGGTCCGTGTTTCACGCAACTAGTTGCAAGCTACTAACGAGAGGCCCCGTCATAATGTTCGGACCTCTCTTATGGTCGGACGTTCGCACATTGTTTCGCTTCGCGCGCTATCTGACCGTGCGCGGCGTTTCGACTCGCTCCCTCTCTCTCTCTAAATGCATCTCGTTGATTAACTCGCATGGATCGCTGATAGGCCACACTTGAAAGGAAATACCTTGCCGAGGCTTCGTCGGCGGTCGTATTATTGTGTGTGCTTGTATGACTGCATGCCTACGCTAATATGCGAGCCGCGAATACCGTTCCCCGAACACAAAGCTAATCTAATCGAACGTTATGTTCAGCCTGCTGCACTTTCTCTCTCTCTCTCTCACTCACTCACTCACATCACACTCTATCTCTGTCACTCACTCACTCGCTCGCTTACTCACTCTTTCGTTTATAGCAAGCTAGGGGGGACCGGTCGCCGAAGCGGGTGCAAATATGCGCGTGTTTCGGAAACGCGCACGGCCGTTTAGTAATTACGCATTCGGCCGGCCCGAAAAACGCATCTATGCCATCGTTTAATCGACGTATAACGACGAAACGTTCGAATCCGTCCGTCGATGTTGATATTTCCCGTGTATACGCCATGTTATTTATTGATCGCGATTGCAGACAAACGCGCTTCCGGACCACAAATATTTACATCACGATTGGTATTATCCTCTGTAAAGAGATTAATTACATCGATATCATTTCACGCAATAAAATTAATTATTACATTTGCCTATACGTTGCGGTAGGCAGATAATTTTTTTCAAAAATCAAATGATTCAAATTACATGCGCGTGTAGATCATTGGTCATAAAATTAAAGATTGCGATAATATCGCAGACATTCTGTAAAAGGATGTAGATGTGTTTCGCAGAAATTAAACGATAAGAACTCCGAGAGAGAAAGAAGGTGTTGAATCGCAGCGAGTGAGTATTTTCGCGCCTGAAATTATTACGACAACGATTGCGCGAGAAATGTCCTCTTTGAAGTCCTGCGTTACGTCTTCGTAGTAAACGACGGCGACCCTCTCTTGTATCAAAGGTCTTTTTTTCCCCGTTTGTTTCTTCACATCCTCTTTCCTCTATTGCTCGCGCGAGAGTCGCTGCAATTTTAGCCTGCAGTAAACCGTGAAACTTTACGCATATCCTGGTGCGGTGTATTCGCGTTTTCGACCTCGATGCATTCGTTGGTTCGCGATCTCGCGTCGAGAGGCACTTTGCGCGATAAAAAGTCGGAGGGTCTACTGTTTCGGAGAGAGAAATTGAGACGGAGAGATGTGTGAATGCCCCGGGGCGTGATTAAGACATGCACCCTCAAAAGTTCTTTTCGATCTCGATTTTAATTGCTCGAAATCCCGACGCGAGCGCGACGCGGATTTCTTTTGCGACAGACGCTTTTGCCGCCACCTCCCGCCGGTTTCTCCGCTTCTGAAGCCGTCCCTTTTTGGTGCCGCTCTTTCCACGGCTTCTCTTTTGGAAGAGCAGAACCCCAATAAACCGACCCCTCGCTCGACGAAACGTACGCCCGACGGAATTCGCGGCGTGTTTCACGCTCGTGTGCGTGTAAAGGTACACGCGCGTGTGGAAACGCGCGAATAAATCGCACGCGCATGGAGGTTTCGTGTTGGTTCGGGGCTCATTTTCCAGGGGTGTCATTATGAACTACCAGATATTAAATTTGTGTCGGTCGACCTGCTCGCGGTTACCGTGGATACCCTTTGCACCCTTCGTGGGTGTATAGAGCTTTTCGTGGCTTTGCGATCATTATTAGCACGGGGGAGAGAACCTCGTCTACTGGTAGTCGTTTAATGAATATATATATATATACATGAACTTCCGATTAAATTTTCGTTAAGTGATCGACACGCTAAAAAACAATAATTTTTGCTAAATAATAGATATATACGCGCGTATATATGTAGTTTCGCGAAGAATCATAACGTTTTCTCACGTAAAAGGGCACTAGTATATATATACTAGCCCCTCGTTAGCTGCACCGGACGCGCTTTTTTCTCTCTCTCTCTCTCTCTTTCTCGTTATTTCTTTATATTTGTATAGCGCATTTATGTTTACCTCCGTTCTTCATGAAATATCTATCACATATCCGACGCGCGAGCAACGACGTTCTAATGAAGAAATCATGATTTCACTCTGTTGATGCATAGCTTTCCGGGGCGGCAGGTGGCCACTCTCCTTCCCTCTTTAAGCTCATAAAAAAGGAATTTCTCTCGCGCTAAAACTCCCGTCTCCTGTATATAGCATCACGGCTAATTAAATTGGCATTTGTGCTTTTTCAGGCTTTCTGTTGTTTCTCGCAAAATTGGTATTATCGCAAAAGCATGAGCTTGCTCGAAGCGGCACGTCGATCTCGAGCAAAAATTAATTTCATAAATCACCAGCCGGAAAAAAAAGCGGAAAATGAATATAGTTTAATGAATTTTCGCGGTGCTTTTTCTGCAAATTTGCAAGATTTGTTCGCCGGGTTTTTAACGCTTCTTTTAATTATATAGTCGGACTTCCTTTTTTTTAGTTTTGTTTTGTGGCAAATGAAGCTCCGCGGATTGCGTTTACAATTATTCGTGCATTTAATTGCGCCGCTCCACCTGGGGGATTCTCTTATCTTACTCTTCATCACAACAGAGGCTATCGCATTTCTGACTGAGCGCAATCTTATTTCCGATGCGAATGGTGATGAGAAATGTATTGAACTTGGCGATTTCTTTTTCAAGAAGCAAACTGTGCGCTATTTTTTCTCTCTTTTTCTCAATATATATATGTATATATATCATCAAAAGTTGCTTTCAGTTTATTCCCTTTTATCAACGGTAATTGGATTTGTCAGCTCGCAAATGGCTGTCTCGCGCACAAAAGTTATTCTACTTAGAGTTTTCTTGCTTAACAATTGCGATGTTCTCTCTCGGACAGACTGAATAATAAAGGTCGAAGAATGAAATTCGCTTTTTGCAAAAAACAAGAAAACTTATAATTTATTCACAGTGTTTGTGCAATGTCTATTTATATAATAATAGACTTTCTTCTTAACGGCGGTTTTTTTTGTCAATACGTATGTTTTCCGGTAAGCTAACGTTAACAAGATTGCGCTTAAACGGATCGAAAATAATCTCTACTTTCTCATCTTATCTTTCTCTTCGTTTCTTTCTCCTTGTCTCTTTCGAGATTACATCGTGTACGTTGACTGCAGAGGATTCACCTTCAAGAACTCACTCTGTATCTCTCTCTTTCTCTCTCACTCGCTCACTCACTCTCTTTTCTCTTTCATTTCTCTCTTATCTCGAGGGGTAAGTTCGCCACCGGCGCGAAACGATGCAGAAATCGTTTTCTCCCTGTCTCTGCGGGTGAAGCTAATCGACTTTTAAGCACAGCCGACTTCTTTAATCACGAGGAGACATCGCTATTAAAAAAATATTTTTCCCCGCGCGCGAGATATCGAGAGAGAGGGAGAGGTGGAATGTCTCGGGCGCGCGCTATGTACATTAGCGCCGAGAGCTTTCGCGTTTTATCGGTCTTCTCTCGACTCTCGACATCGGAGGCATTTGATCTTCGTTTTCAATGACAGCGTTCGACGTGTATTATGATGTATAGTCATCGGACCGCGTTACGTGTAATTCTCAGACGTCGGAGAAATCCGGGTGCTGCTCTCTTTCCCGAACACGCTTTGATAATCGATCATTTAACACGGTCTACAGCCACACGATTCGACTTCGTTGTTTCTTTATGTCTGTATATATAAAAAAATGTATGCGTTTTTTTAACATTTTTTTGTTTTGTTTTAATTTGTACGGAGAACTTGCGGACGCGCGATCGCGCGAACGATGATACAGTTATTTCTCGCGAGAAATAACGCATATAATTATACGCAGAAATGCGCGCTACACCGGCTGACGAATCTTGAACGCATAAGCCCGTACGTGAATGTAATTTGCAGTAACGACACGCCCAGCCATGCATATAAAGCACATTTACATATACGCGAAACTGTTCACGTGGATAATTACGCACGGAATTTCTCGAAGCACGGATACTCTCAAGTATACGATTGTTGTGCACAATAACAAATGAGAGATATTTCAACGGTATATTTAATCGTTATATACATATATATACATATATATATATACATATCTGGAAATGCTTTATATTAAAAATATTTTTTTCGATACACAACTTTTTACGCAACTATCAATGTATTTCAGTTATGATATATTTCGATTTGCATTGATTTGCATCCTGATTGTTATTCATTAGAGCGAGTCGACCTTCTCTGTTTACTAATGAGATTTCTCTCTCTGTCTCTTTTTCTCTTTTTCTCTCTCAGTCTAACGTGTGATAATGTATATCTCTTTTTTGTTACAAACTCTCTCGCGTTTCTCTCTTCAATGTGTCCCATTAACGGCGCGCTGTACATAACTAGGATTTAATTATGTACACGAAAACGAGGACTCGAACACGTATAGTGCAGATACGAGAGATCGTGTGTCTCCATATGCACGTGTGTGAAACCGGTATTGCCCGACCGCGCGCAATCGCGCTCTTTCTCACGTCAGCTCACGAGAGGGCTTCGCACTCTCCGCTTCCACTCATGCGGCCTGACCACCAAGAGCCGTATAAACCGCTCGCTTCTCCGTTCCGCTCGCGACAATCCTTTTGGGTGGCTAACAAAGTTCATCGTTGTAATGACAACACGTTAATGTAATTGGTTTTATTTATGCGTACAATGTTCTACTCTCATTATTAGTATTTCTTGAAGTTCTCTTAATTGTTAAATTTGCACACAAAACGCAGTGTAGAAAATTAATTATTACTAGCACAACACAGGCGCGCGCTACGCGCATTTATTGTTTTTATTTTAACGTGTTGTGCCAGTAAACTTAACCTTTCATCGCGATGACAGCTAGTATATACGTCTTACAAACCATATAATACACATGATGTATGAGAGATGTCAGAAATAACGCAAATTAATGAAAATCAAACTCAAAAAATCCTATATTAAAAAAGGCATTTAGACCGAGAAAACAACACGTAAAAATAACGTGACTGTAATTTATATTATATATAACATTAAATAATACATATTATATATATAATTTATTATATATTTATAATATTATACTTTATATTGTATTATATGTATTATATATTGTACATACTACAGTAATGTCACTGACCTCGGCCGCGCGGCCTTGGCGGGGTCACTGACCGCGGGCGCGCGGCCTTGGTGGGGGGAGGTCAATGACCGCGGGCGCGCGGCCTTGGCGGGGTCACTGACCTCGGCCGCGCGGCCTTGACGGGGCACTGACCTCAGCCGCGCGGCCTTGGTGGGGGGGAGGTCACTGACCTCGGGCGCGCGGCCTTGGTGGGGGGGTCACTGACCTCGGTCGCGTGACTGCGGTAGAGTCACTGACCTCGGTCGCGCGACCGCGGCGGTGTTACTGACTTCGGTCACGTGATTACAGTATATATATATATATATACACATATATGCGTATGTGTGTGTATTATATATAGATATAGAATATTACATATAATATATATAATATTCTCTTTTTTACCCTTTTTCCTGTCACGCGACTTTAGTCGCGTGGTGTTGTCTCGTGGATCACGAGATCTTTTAATATACATACATTGCACGTCGTTATAATAGTGTAATATAATTTGTCTTTATCTTGTCTGCTTCTAGTTTATTTTTAACACGTACATTTTGTTATCAACCGGCACACAATCTTCTGGGTAAAATGTTCCGAAAGAGAATACCCGTGATTCGACCCTCGAAAAGACTTTGTCCTTTTTCCTGAAAATTACAGCACCGTTCCCGCACTCTTTCTTACTTGTTATCCGAGAACCAGTAATTACTACAGAAGGAAGAGAGAGAGAGAGAGAGAGAGAGAGAGAGAGAGAATTGCCATCGAGTTGACTCCGCGGCGACCTCTCTTTGGTTTACTTTTCCTTTTCAAATTCCCTTTCTTCTATTGCGGTGGACCGTTTTTACCGCTTACGAAGTTTACTGCGCACTTGCTCGCTAAATGGAAGTTAACCACTAAGCAGATCTTTCCAGCTGTTTCTTCCGTTATCTCTATTTTCTCTCCCCTCTGAGTTTTGTCGTCGTATCTTGTATCGCATATATTTAGCGAGCTTCCTCAACAAATTTCATAAATTTTACTTTTGCGTCGTGTATTTTATCCGACGTATTTTCTCCTGCACCGTACCGATTTGTGCAATTTTGCGAGAAGAAAGCAAAAGTTTTATTTAAAACTCGAAACGGAGGCGCGCAATTGCGACTCCTTTATCCTAAACGACTCATGGCCATTCATTCAACGAAGCGTTACTCGAATGGCGCTTCTTTTCTTCGACTCTGTATAGCCTAATGTTTAAGAACTCTCGCTTTCCTTGATTCCGTTTCGGTACACCATACACGTACTATCGCCAATTTTGCTGCCGGGACGCCTGCCGAATGGCAATCCCTCTTCTCTGCGTAAGGTCCTATCCTCCGTCCGGCTGTAGCGTGTTATCGACGTAAATCCATTTACGAGCTTATGGAAGTGTATATTTCGTTGCGCGGCATTATTATTTTTTTTCCTTTTTTGATTCACACTCCCGATCAAGATCCGCGACTACTGCAATTTCTTTATTTTGCAATCGTTGATGAAGCATTCAATTCCCGTTGAAACGGGAATTAAAGTTTTATCGCTTCCGATATTTGAGCTTTTTTTACCCTTTCGCGAGCGAGTATTCTTGTCGAGACGAGAGACGTCTATACGAAACTTTTATATCGACCAAGTTCTTCTTAAATACCGAAGTATATACGCGAATCATTTTGCAAAGCCGAACACTCGGAGATTAAACGATCAAACGTTCGGTGTTAGTGTTGGAATTTGAACTTTTATAAAAGATTTAATGAAAAATTTACAGACATTTGTTTCTTTCGCGGAAGACAGTTTGTTTGTGTTATTGTCTTTCTTTGTACAAACTTGTCGACTCACGCATTTTGTTAAAATGCATCATCCGTCATTGTTGGATTTATTTATGGGAACATTTTTTTTAAACGGTCCTATTTTACAAAGTGATTGTCCTCTTGTAAATGTTTGCGCGTGTTGTGCTGGATTGCGATAGAGTGGATTCATCTTTTATGAGAGACTTTAGTCACGAAACGGAAGATCTCTAGGGCTCGATATCCCGACGGTATAAAGTTACTTTCCCGATGTAGTGGTTAGTAGACGACACGCGGCCACATACCTGAGAATATATGTATGTGTGTGTGTGTACATACATACATGTGAGAAATATGTATCTGTGCATATGAAGGCGTTTCCTCCTCTCGCAGTGTCGTGTAGAATTTCCGATATCATCAAGCCATCGCGCGGTATTATGTACACGATATCCGTTCGAAACTGCGGAATGTCGTCTTCTTCGTCCTCATAGTCTTCGTCGTCTCGGTTGATTTTTCGGGGGAGTCTCCCGCAAACACGATATATCGTAAATATCACACGTGAGACAAGCGTCTCGTCCCCGCAATTTCAAGTATCCTATTTTCGTCGATAAATCTTGCCACGATGTTCGAAAAAATACTTTTAAGACAGTGAATCATCTGTCACTTCTCTTCGCGGTCGCAATAAAATATTTAGTACGTCCTCGCACGTAAGTAAGTAGGTACATAATTTTTTGTCAAATTTTGAGAATACGACACTTCTCAACGATCGTTTTTATTAAAACGCACCGAGTTGCTGTTACACGTGAATCGCACAATTTACGACGCGCGGTTATTAGCCCGGAGGGACCGACATTACTAGTCGCGCTATAGGCTAATTAATCAAGGCGTATTCGGGGCGTGGCGATATATTTCGCTAAACAGTAAATATGAATTTGTAATGCGTCGGGTAAGGTGGTGGTTCCCGAATTCTCGAAGGCACGCGACGGTAAATGAGTCTCCTGCGATTAATCGCGCACCCAGTCAGGTGCCATTTGTTACTGTTACAGCGCCCTGAAAATAATATCGGGCTTGCAACACCTGGTCCGCTAACTGCGACTTGGCACACACTATGAGCTCCCTTTTTACGTCTCGCTCGACTAATTATAAATTCGATCGTCACGGCACCGTTTATTATTGCATCCGTGGTTCGTTTCGTTACGTAGCAGTTGTCGCTTGTAAAAATCGGTTTTATTTTGTTACGCAAAATAATTGTACGGTTATGTACACATAGAACGTAAATAATATAAATTCGATAACGCTACAACTACATAAAATATCTTTCTATATCCGGAATACATAAGAGAGTTTCGACTGTTTGGTGTCCGTGATATATCTACTACCTATCTCTACGCTTTTCACACTTTATGTACCTTTTTCTTCACACCCCGCGGCAGATGGCTATCTTGGGACCGGAAGGAACGTAGGGGGATGAATTTTGGTCAGCTAGCTCGTAAGGAACATCATGACTCGCTACGTGCTCCCTACGTAGGGGGAGGAATTCGAGCCTCACGATTGAATCGCGAGTGTGTGCTGACACACAGGTATCTATACGTGTATAAAACGAAACCACGAGAATTTCTCATCCTCTTTTTTTTTCTTCCTCCTCCCTCTCGCCATACTGAAAATCTTTCGTCACGAAAACTTTAGTAGTTCCCTCGGGTGCTATCTAGAATCTCTCCTCCGCGCGTTTTTCGCCGCGCCGAGATCTTTCGCGCTGCATATTTCTTTCTGCAAATTGTTGCGCCGGGATTTAAAAAAAAAAAAAGTATTTATTAATTTGCTTCCCGTAAGTAATTTTTCTGAAGAGAAGAAGTTTTACATCCACGCAGATAAGCGCCACGTGTACAGATGTGATGTTTGCGCGTGTATAAAATATATTACGTGCTTTTACGAGACTATCTTTTCGCGCGAGTAAATGTTATCAAGCTTGTTAATAAGCGAATTTAGATTTCCGGTCACGGCTGGCGCGGGCACCGCGAATTAGCTTGATATTGAAACCGGTCGGGTAGCGGGTTCTCGGTCGGGCTCGGGCGGGTTTGGGGGTGTCGCGCCGTAGTAGAAACCAATTACGACGTATTCAGCCGCGGAGGAGCTAAAATCCCAGTCGAGTAGCCCTTGAACCTCATCCGCAGACGTGAATAATCGCATATCGCGGGTAGGAGGGAGGCGGTTAGGGGGTATATATTCTCGCGTGCACGAGCGGTCCTGAGTTGCCGGCGTTTATAAACACACGACACGCTCGGAGACAGAGCTCGAAAGAGAGAGAGAGAGAGAGGGTGAGAGAAATTCACTCTTTTCGCGCGCGTACATTCGCTCGCAATATCTCGTTTCACTGTCTACACCAGACGCGTCGCAACGTATGTAAATGACACGAACGCAAGTGGTACCCCCGGCTTGATATAGTACGGCATATTACTCGCGTTGCCATATAAGCGAACATAGCATCAAGAACATGCGTCGCTAGCTCAGGCACAGTTATCGACTTTACCGCATCTACTACATACATTTGGTCCGTGATGGGAAGAATTTTTTTTTTTACACGACTCGAATTTCAGGCAGAAAATAAAACAACTCTCTTTGCCGGCTATTACTCCGTCCGGCATCCTTGAATAGAAACAAATACGTATATTTTTATGGCTTGTAGTATTACACTCTCTCTCTCTCTCTCTCTCTCTCTCTCTCTCTCTCTCTCTCTTTCTACTTCCCTTCTCTATCTCTTTCTTTCTCTACTTCGTTGTAATTACACCCAACTATATTTGTACAGCTATATTTGTAATTATGGCCTCTTTAGATAATTATAGCTCGCAAGTCGGGCTCTCTCGTTAAAATTGGTGAAAAATTTGATATTACAGAGGTGCGGGTAGTTAATAATATAGCGCAGTTTGCGTCCACGGATGTGTTATTAAAATTTTACTGCATTCTTTTTCTACTCGAGATTATTAATGCTTCGCGGTACCGTGAATTGACGTGTTTAATTTACGCTGTGTGCAGTGCGCAAACAGTGTAACGCTGAAATTGGCCTCAAGCAAGCTACATATATAAGTAGATAATACATATCTTACATTTGATTCGCCGGGATTGAAGGTAATAATGGCGTGCTTCTGAATAGATCGCACACTAGGCTTTAGAGGTAAGCTAAGCTTGAATGGCGAGCTGTCGTAAACGTTAATTTGGTATTGAGCCCCACGGTTTAACCCTATCAGTACCGAACAGACGTGGGATAATGTTGTATTGGAATGCGCGTTCTCTCTATTGTGTTATTTCGTTTGCGCAGGAAAAGCTTAAACGTCTATGTGCAAGAGAATTAAGCTTCACTGGAAAATTTTACTTTGCGTAACGAACGACTATATTAATTCAAAATATTATTATATTTGAACTGCGCGATGGGCGGAACATCCTCAACTTCTGATGAGATTAAAATACCGTGGCGATGTGTAAAAGCAGGGAGCTGCTGAAGCGCATTTCACACGTTGGTCGAACGAAACACGTGGAACAGAAAAAAAAACACGATGAACGTGACGGGGAGGTGTGTCCGTGGTAAATCGATGATTTACGGGTTAAAGCGGTCGGGGCGTCGTTCTGTACCGACGTACAGGGTGTCTCACTGTCACTTTGTGCAGCTTCTGACTGAAAAAGCTCCTCACAGATCAAACAAAAAAAAAAAAAAAAAAAAAAAAAAAGCGACCGTTCCAATTAGGAATAACGGTTATGTTCCAAAATTCACTACCGGTAAAAAAAATGAAACTCTGCCAATATTGAAAATGTATGATATATGTGAACTATAGATTTTTATTACTGACAGTTAATTTTTTGGAACACAGCAAACGTTTAAATTTTGTAAATAGAATTCTGTCTCAATTATTAATAAATATTGAAATTTTTTTTTTTCTGTGATTAACGTTTACATCAGAATACATGTGGAAAATCTCTCAAGGAGTGAGACTCACCGAGTACATTAATAAATCAGAAGCTTTAATTGGTCATTCATCGCGCTCCTCACACGAGAACGAGAACGATAAAACTTTGTCCGCGCAAAGTCAGTATAGAATCACTTAACAAAAGGAACTTAGGCGTGAGACACCTTGTATACAGCATCTTAAGAGGTCCCCCTTTAAGTTCTTATGAGCGTGTATCAGTCTCTCTCTCTCTCTCTCTCTCTCTCTCTCTCTGTCTCTCTCTCCATTGCGGCGCCTCAAGATGCATCGCATGCATATTAAAGCCAGTCTCGCGCACACGTATCAGTCCTAAATCCACACACTCGATGCCGACACGAAACACGACGATAGCGTTGTTATTACGTTCCGCGAGAATGCGGCGTTTATACGTTGTGGGTGCGCGTGCACAAGGTAACAAAAATCCTTCATGTCATGTCGCCGAAACTTTCGCGCGATGAGGCGTGTCAGTGTTGTCACGTACAGCCTGTGATGGTTAAGTTAGTAAATTAGTTAGATAATTGTATTTGAGAGAAGTATTTGAGAGCTAATTGCGACAATAAGGCTGATATGTACTTTTACGATTCGAGAAAGCATCACAGTGAGCTATTGAAGATAGCGATGTATATTTTGAATTATTTCATTTCAATCCGTATTTCCATTTCTGAAAACGTGAAACAAACGAGTTCGACCATTACAACATTACACGTATATGTGTAAAAGTTAAAAGATCCAAAACCTTTTAATTAATACTTCATCACAAATTAATAAATTAATCGTATATCGTACGGATATTTGTTTCTTTATTTAGGTAGATTTTAATGATGTTCGAGGATTATCGTGGAATCATTGTTCAAATGTACTCTGTGACAAAGGGACTGTGATATTATTCTGTATGAATAATTAAATGTGCGCGCGTGTGTACATATATGTGAGTGTGTGTATATATATATATATATTTACATATATATATATATATATATATATATATATATATATATATTTACGTTACATAATGCAATTATTGATTCCAATACGCTGCGTACGCGGACGGTTTTGTTAAATTGCATGTACATACACGTGTACACGGTATGTTACATTTAATCCCAGTTCCTCATTCCTTCTCTCTGTTTCTCCCTCTACCGATAAACTTATATATTCTATCCGTCAACACATAATTCGTATTCAATTATGCTCGTTTATATAGAACAGACAGCATAAAATATACTAATTAACTCATTAGAGCCCGAATGCCCCTGAGAGATTTCGCCGTGAAATATAATTATTGTGTGAATAGCGCAATACATATATTTAAATTATACATACATATATAAATTATACACACAAATGTTATTCGATAGACGATATTATCTCCACCAGATTATGTTTAGAAGTAATCATTTATTTGTGGTTTATTTACAAAGATACAGCGTATACGTGTTCACTTGTTGAAAAAAAAATACGGTTTGTAAGGATTCAAATATAGTGTTTTAGAGTGAAGTTATTGAAATAGTCACGCGTGCGCGCGAAGACGAACACGCTATACACATGTATATGCGCATCACGTCATCTCATCTTGCACGATTGATTTTTTTTTTTTTTTTCAGGACGTCGCAATAAAAGCGTTAGACGTAGTGGCGCGTGAATATTTTTCTGTCTTTTTTTTTTATCTTTCACGAAAATAGATTTAATATTTTCGTTTATGGCATGCAATCGATATAAATGCAAATTAGATTGTTTGCTTGGTCGATTCGATTTCACTCTGTGAGCAGAAAAAAGAAAAAGAATTCACTTCTTATCAAAGCGCCTGTTCACGTTTGAACGACGACGAGACACGAGGTCTGAGGAGTCACGCGACAGTCCGCAGTCGGCGAATTAACATAATTCATTGAATTTGTTTGTTATAATCCGTATCGGGGAGAGATGGTGGAAGAGACGCGCGATATATCAATGTTGCCCAGATGAAAAATATGTCGCGGCGCAGAAGAATTTCGCGCGCGAACGCAATTTTGGCTATATGCAATAGAAAGAGAGACAGAGAGGAGCTATTTTAATCAATCAAATTTCACCGTAGTTGAGAAAAAGTAATTGTGAAAAACGATCGAATGCGCGAGATGTCGCGCGGTTCACATAAATTTCATGCACTTTCGTTATTTCTCATATGAGCAAACATATTGACGCGCAACGTGTATGTACGCAACAAACGGACGATCTTCGCGCACGGCCGAGCGCACCCATCGTTGGATTGTGTGCAGGATATATGCAAAAGCGAAGCCGCGTTTATTCCGCTACAATTACGCGGAGTGCCACGCAACTACCGTGCCGCCGGAGTGGTCTCGCAAAAAGCGTTTGCTCTCGGCTCTCTCTCGCGCTCATGCGATATTTATGCGTGTGTTCAACGCGCTCGTTCGCATTGGGTTTTGGTGAGCGTATGGCCGACACGAGAAAGAGAGAGAGAGAGAGAGAGAAAGAGGACACGCAGGTGGTAAAAAGAATTGAAAAAAAAAAAAAAAAAATGTTTCCGATTCGAACACCTTCACGAGAAGAATATTAACGGTTTACGTATGAATGTGCGCCAGTGGTGTATAATAGCACTCGACGAGAGAAGCTTGCGCAAGACTAGGTTTTCAAAGTTTTCTGTTTAAGAAGTACCGCTTGTACAGTACTTTCTCCTCGTAATCTTATTTCAGTCGCATAATCAGATTCTATAGTCTGTAATTTTTAATATTTGTTACGTTAATTGTTTTCTCAATGTCTATTTGTCGTTATTTGTTTTCGTTTTTTACAAACAAACCAACAAAAATATTTTACCGCATCTCTCTCTCGCTCTCTCTTTTTCTCCCTGAGGCACCGTTATCTTCGTTAGACAACATATCGGACGAGCATTCGGCGAAAGCGCACGTGTTTCGATACGTATCACACGGTTAATTCTGCGAGAACTTGCCAACTACTCGGTGAGGGCCGGAAAGTCTAGTTATTGAAAGTGCACGTGCGAACAGTTTAGCTTGTGCAACATGCGATGGCTGTGCTCTGCGTGGCGCGCTGGCGCTGCAGCGGCAGCGTTTGCGGAAGTGGCCGACCAGCTGTTGCAGCCCGAACCGATCGGAATCTTCTCGGTTATTGTATCAAACGCATAAATCTCATCCTTTATTGCTGTTATATGCTAAGCAGGACGAATCCACAGGGACGGGTTACGACGGACAGGGGTATGAGAAACACCGTAGCCGCGCAAGAATAACTCGTCTTTCTTACAGACGGATGCGTTCGTTGCATACTAACGCACCGTGTATAAGATATCCCAGATTTCCCTATTTTCCTTTGACTTCTGCTACGCGGATCCGAACATTTATCCAACGGTATACAAGCGAGATTTACTTTTTTAAATGAAATATTGTTCAAATTTGCCGAGAAATTTCACATTCCTTGAAATAAAACGAAAAGACATATGAACATGGTAAAAAATCTCATTCTTATCTCTCTTTCTCTCTTTCTTGCTATCACATGTATATCGTTGATAGTTCAGAGTTAAATAAATCCATTGTGCAAAAAATCCATTAAATTTTCAACCAACGAGAAGAGACCGCGACTCGCGTTTTTGTTTCTCCTAGTTTTTTTGATGATCAGGATAATCCTTGTTAAACTTATTTAATTTCAAGACTGGTTAGCCTCGCTAGCTGTTTGCGGAGAACGATCGTTACCGCTGATTTATACGCTCATTCGTTTTCGCGATGGACCCTTCCACCGCGTTAGCGTGCCGTTAGACATGTGTAAATACGCGTGTCTGCATAGGTGTATGTATATTTAGGTACAGTTCTCGGCATGGCACAAATGCCACAGACGTGTTTGCCACCTTCTCCCTTCCCGTTCTTTCGTTCTCCCGATTTCCCCGAATAACTCCCCCGGGCTAATTTCGTACATTGCGCGACACTCGATTCTCGGGACGAAAGGTGGAAGGCGGAGGATTCGTTAAAAGTGCTCCGGAAATAGGGATTTTTTTCGTTTATTAATGAGCGCCAGTGTAAACTCGTTCTGGTGGAGCAGAGCATCCGAACCATTTTGTCATTCGTAATTGATTGTTGAGCTCGGCGTACTCGATTTCTCGCCAGACGTTCTTGGCAGACTTCATTTCCACAAATGAACGATATCGAATGATATCAAATAGATATCGTTCATCAATTTTGTAGACTAGATATAATACTATTTTTTACACGGGGGAAGCAATTTTTATTCTCGATGCAAGTGACTCGCGATTCCGAAAATTTTGTACCACGATTTATGGTAATAAAAAAATGCGCGATATATTGAGTAATCCATTTGTCTCGTAACACTTGCCGTGTACCGTGTAATTTATTGCTTCTGCGTTACGTTTGTTCGTCGGTGACTATGTTACTGCAGTGCATGCGAAATATTGTCATCTTGTGTGTGCGTGTGCGTGTGTGAGAGAAAAGAGAAAAATGATAAAAACATCCAATCACTGTTATTAGCTCGATATGGTTATTGCATACGTACACATTGCTCTTTCCTATTTCCTGGAAAAGAAACTGCATTTTCTTACGATAAAGAAATTTCCTAGTCGGAGCACGCTGAATATAAAATAACTTAAAATTAGCTTTTCCGTTAATGAAATCTTCCTCTCTACGTGGCACCACCATTCTCATTGATATCATTTGAATTCTTCTCACGCCGATATATTTCCCGCACTCTTTCTACGGATGGTGGGTTTTTTTTCATCTTTTTCAAAGTTTCCTGGACGATATTATAAATTTGAAACGCCGCGCATTCGAGCGCTGAAAGCGTTGAAAGCCTGGTGGAATATTTCTCACGATCGAATTGCACTCTCGTATATATCGATGCCATTCGGAAAAATTGTGTTTTTCTTTTGCAACAACAAAAAATACAGCAATCTCTCAGTTCATTAAAATTTATATCCATATTTGTAGATATTATTTATTGATTTTTGTAAATATTTTGTTATAAAAACAATATCTGATATTTACAAATAGTTTTTGATAAAGTCAGTAAAGTTCAGATGAAAAACGTCGCTTGATGAAGCACAAAAAGATGTTGAGAATTTTAACTCAATACTTGTATTAATATATTTATTTTTCCGGATTTTTCGTCTCTCTCCTCTGAGAGAGTTTGGTTCCACGTTTTTGCGTGTAATTTCATTTTGAATAAATTTATCATCACGAACTCTTGAAAAATCTCTTGAAAAGCGACGTTAAATTATAAGCGAAATGCATAATATATCCGGGATTTTGTTTTGACAAGAGACGCTGCGGACCCTGCTGCTTATTTCTTCGAGAAAAGAAAAACTGTTGGTCGCTAAAAAGCTCGACGTAAAACGCGCACTACGGAATATCAAGGTACACAACGCAAGCAAATATTTCCTGCTTATTAGGCTGGAATATTGAATTTCCTGTTTCCAGAGAAGGCTGGCAACTCTGTTATTTCGTTTGCTTGGCGGAACGACGAAGTTGCGATACGCGCGATTTGATTTCGGCAAAATTCCACATATTTTGAATTTTCAGAATGTTTTCTCTAACTTGAAAAAGAAATTAAAGGGAATATTTGTTATTTTGTGTATATTTTGAGACAGTTAGAATAAAAATATAGTTTTTTTTCTATATGTTTGAGGTGGAAAAAGGAAATCTTGACTACGTTATTAATTTACTTACCCAGACTCTGTCGAGAAAGTTTTTGTTTCTCGTAGCCGCGCGTACACACAAAACGCTTGGTTATCCTTAAATCTGAAAAGTTGGACAATAAAACTCAGCTGCTGCTGGGAACGTAATTGTAGAGTCGCGCAATGAAACGTAATGATGAAACTTAGGCGAAATTTCCGTCGGGGGCAAAGAGTCCGTATCGTTCAAAGGCTCGTCGTAAAACTTTGGAAAGTGCATAATGCAAAGCGACGGGGGAAACAGCATGACGGAGACAACTCGCGAATTCTTGCGAGAGCTTTCGCGAGTCACCCAGAAGGGTGTTTGAAATTTCTTACGAGAGAGTGAAACTTAGCGCGCGCGGCGCTGATCGCGCGTGCCCATATTTTCTGGTAATTTTTCTTCCGCAAAGAAGTTTTCGACAGGTGAAGAGGAGGACACGCCGTATATACATCATCTCATCTCGCGGTTCTTTTGTCATACACACACCGTTGAGATTCTTAACAGCTATTATTACTTCTGCTTACATTTTGTGTCTATGTAATTTTTTTGTAAACGTATTTGCATATGATGTATCTTGTAATTTGCAAATTGAGCGGAAGCAGCTGCGCGGCTCTTTCGTGTAATTAATTAGCATACGCGTCAGTAGGAGTTACATTCCGTGTTATTATGCTTATCATCTTGCATAAGAGAAATGCGCGAGACATTTTCTCCGGGAGTGAAAATTCTTGATGACATTTGCAAATGAAATCAAGCTGTTAAGGTACTGTCTCTTCCATCTTGTTCCGCGCTATTTCCACCAAGACAATGCGACGTTACTTCCGGCCTGCTCGCATTTCGTGGTTGTCTCGCGGAGACGAATGACAGTGATATTGCTGCTGCCTCGCAATTAATCTGCATACTGCTCTCCCCGGTCTGCGGTATAGCGATTTGTTCCGCCCGGGCAGCACGAGAAATATGAAAAATCATGGAATCTCTGCGTGCGATCTTATCAACTCGATAAGATTTTTAAGAAAAATATTCAACTAATCTGTTACGTTATTTAAAAAGTAATCAATGCGAATTATTAAATTCTTTTGTACTATTTAATAATAATAACTTGTCTGTCTTACGGTCTCCATATTTGCCACAGAATCTGTTCCTCTTACGATAACATTAAGCGCACATCTCTCTCTTTCTCTCTCTCTCTCGTGTATCTCGGCGTTGGATGCTAGAAGCACGTCTTGCACTGACATTTGCAAACGATATTAGACTGTATTAACGTACCATCTTCCATTTACGTGTCACTTAGCGCGCGCGCGAGAACGAGTAAGAGAGAGAGAAAGAAAGAGAGAGGGAGAGGGAGAGAGAGAGAGAGAGAAACTGAGCCTTGTTCTCACTCCTTGTGTGCGTTAGCGCAGCCGAGCGAAGTCAAGCTGAGATGAGACGAACCGAGTCGAGACGCTTCTAAACTAGTTCCAAGTTAATCGGTGATGGCGTTACCATTATGGTGTAGGGTTGCGAGAACGCGAGAAGACCAGAAACCTCCTGGACAGATAGTCTATGGGTCTCGCTCGGGAAAAGGGATAATTTGCATTTTAATTGCACCGACAATCTTCTTTGCCGCCTTCGTCGCTGACACTCGTACGCGTCTCTCAAACTGGCTCTTTTCCCGTTCCGCTTACAAAGAGCTGTCCGAATACCGTCGACGGTTTTATTTACGTTCGTCTGTGCTATAACTGCAGATCTCGTGCAAAACGTCAACTTCGATACGTATGTTCGATAATTAAACGTGACACTTTTTTCTCTCGTAAACTCTGAAAAAAAACGTGACGTTCCTTTGTTTCTCTTCTATTTTCATCTTTTAATCTTTGTGACATTTAACGAATAACGAATGTGTAAAAGTTCTCGTGAAAGGATAATGACGAAATTTTCGTCGTTAGGTTCTCTCTTATATCCTCTTTGAGCTTTTAATAAATTTTCTACAGCGGGAAAGAGATAATCGATGATTCACAGGCATATAACGCGAGAACGGATGGGAACGTTACACTATCCTGCAAAAGACACAAAATAAGTTGGTGCAAAATACAAAATACACACGTGGACAGAAAATTTTTAACATATTATCACTTACAAAAGTAATTTATATATCAAAATATATACATACAGAATAATACACATTTATTTATGTACATCTTATTGTTCTTTTAAAAAATTTGTCTGTTTTATATATAAATGCGTGGAATAAGTTTTTTTTGTGTTTTCCAAATATATTTATCTTTTTTTTTTTAATATTTTTAATAAAATAAATTAGACCATTTTGAAAAGAAATAATAGATATCACGTGACTAAACAATGATTGGAAACAATACGTCTCTCTTGTGGGTATTGCAAAATAAAATACAATAAAAAATATATTCACATGTATTCAAAATAATTATTAATCGCAATTAATGCAGTACGTAGCGAAAACAAAATGTGATTATACGTCAAAATCTTTTAGACGATCTTGTGTGATTGATGTGTAATTAAAAAATACATTCAGATTACATAAGCTTCACATTTACGTGTAAAATATAGAAGCGCGTAATACCTCAGACTTTTATGTTGTTTTGGGGGAAAGTGCAAGATATTTTGTCGTACATATTGCCGGAAAAGCTATTTCATAAGTCAGGCATATTATTGTTCACACGCACACGCACGGTTAGCTTGCACTTGTAGACGACGTCATAACAAATTTGCCTTAAGAGCGGTTGTACAAACTCGTCTTCGCAGTCTCTCGACGTGGAACTAGTTTAGATATACATAATTATCAACGGTGCGCGACAGTCGGATACGCACTAGTAGCCACGATATCGCAGTCTGTGCTTGTCTTACGACCTGTGTTACCGGCTATCAGGTAGCGGTTCTCTCGCTACGAAGGGGAAGGTAAAGGTCTTCCTTCCTGAATTCATTCCGCAGTCCATCAGCATTTCCCTTTGCTATTTGCCCTTGGAATTATTCAAGTCGATCTACCTCTCTCTCTCTCTCTCTCTCAGTCGGTTGAGAACCAGAAAGTAACAAGAATCTCTCGGTGTTGACACAGATTGCAGCTGTCTTAAATAAATACCAGTTGCGCACGCGCGACTGGCGTTTAGTACACGGAGATAGCTTCTTATTTTAATATTTCACAGAATGTACAGAAAAGATTAGAGCATCAAAGAGTAGTTTAAGAGCTAGCGAGACATAAATAGGTTAGTACGGCGCACGCGATTTCCTTAGAAAAAAAAAAGTAAATACTTTACATCATTGGTCAAAAAGTGTATTTCACTTTAATTCTTAAATGTTCAGTTTCTTCAACGGGAGTGAATACACGTCAGCCGTGATTAAACGCAACCGTTTCCCCAACAAGCGCACCACGGCACATTACCACTACTCGTGCTGGTCTTGCGAGTTTTTCCGCCTGTAATTTCCCGACTGCTGACCGAGTTCGTTCCTTCGCGTTCCGAGTGCAGCGCGGCACCTTCCGTCAGCACTTTGTCCCTGGTTGCGTCCACGCTGCCGCTTCTCGAAGTTTTTAAGGACGTTGGAGACGATCGTCTCTTGGAATTGACGTAAGATATCCTTCGCGTTTGATCTTTGCGCGGTGATTCCTGTCCCGAGGATGACGATGTCCTGCTCTCGTTCTTGTCCTCTTGCGCGTCGGTCGCGCTCAATCGCTTCGGTTTCTTCCGTGTTATTTTTCCCGGTGAGCCTGGTGTATCCGTTGAAGTGATACTTCCTTGTTTCTTCAATCTTCCTTGCACCACTGGCGGCGCCTGATCCTTGTTCCTCCTGACAGGTTTCTTCCGTTTCTGTTCGTTTGGTGAATTCGGCACGTTAACCGTTTGCTCGTCGTGACGCTCGTCCTCGTGATAGGAGTCACCGTCTATCGATGTCTGCGTTTGCGCCGGTACCTTCATGACGGTATTGTCGTAGTACATAATTCCGCCCGTCTGGGGATAAAATTGACCGGATCGTTCAATTCCCCGCGGAGCGAATGGAATGTTTTGATAGAGATTTTGCGTGCAGCGATTCAGTCTCCTCAGAGTTGTCAAGTCGTAAGGAGCGGCAGGAGGTATCAGCGTGCAAGGACTCGGTTTTTCGAAGGAAGTCATCTGAATGTCTTGCTTGCCGCCCATCAATTGATCGCTCGGCATCAGCAGCCGATTTTGATCCGCCAAGTGAGCAGCGGCGCGAAACCTGTCATTTAGATGAACGCCTCGGCTGTAGGTTGACATGGGGTAGCGATAGACGTCATCGTTCACCTGAATGGAGAGTGGTGACGTGGCGCGAGGCGGAGGTGGGTTCGGTTTTACTTGATAGCCGCGATTCATTTTGTCAAAGGTTCTCAGGAAGGGATTTCTAAAGATACGGTAATCTATCGAGGGCAGATTGGGAACCTCCGGCGTTTCTGGACTCGGTGCCTGCTCGACTCGCGGTATCTTAAGCGTCACATTCAAATGACTCTTGTACGGTCTCGAGCCGCCAGTTATATTGTCCAGAGTGTTGTCGCTCTTCGCGAGCACCTGCGATTCGACCTGATTGAGTTTCAGCGGCATTGCAGTCTGAGATTCGCTCGACAGATCTTGACACGACAACGATTTTATCAGTTGATTACCTTTGCCGTCCGAAATCAGCAGATTATTAGTGCTCAGAAACGTTTTCGAGTTATCTCTGTTCTCGTCGTCGCAAGGTATCGCGCCGTTCACGTAGATGTCCGCCGAACCTTTCTGCCCTATAAACGGATTAGTTCTAGAAATCACCGTGGAAACTGTTTTCCCGCTGCTCGAACTTGTTCCGGTGCCGAAGTGACTAGTGGTCGGTGATTCCTCCTCCTGTCTCTTTAGCTTGAACGGCAACGGTGCGAAGAAGTGTTTTGGCTTTTCCGACACTGTTGCAGCGGTTTCCTCGACGTTTTGACTTTGACGTTCCCCCGTGTCTTTTTCGTCATTCGCTATCGATTTCTTCCTGTCTGCGAAATCTGCAATGACGTCCCAAGCGTTTCTACCAACCGGTTCCTCGGAACTCGAAAAGTACGTCAGCGAATCTTGAATAGCCGACTTCTCCTGGAGTTTCGAGTGTTGTCTGGTGATTGCGTTCGTTCTCCTGGGAAAGCTAAAGGCTTGATTCTCCACCAAAGGAATCGTTGTCTGATATTCCGACTGGGACTTGCCCGTCATCCACGTTGTCGAGGAAACAGGCGCGACTTTCGTACTTGTATAAAACGACGGCATTTGTTCGTTCTGAGTAATCGTCACATTACTCTGCCACTCGACGGGCGGTACATGAATTTGCGGTAACATCGGATCGGCGGCTACTTGATCCGGGCCGATGTTCGGAGGACGGTCGTCTAAACCGGCCAGCGGGATCAATGGATCAGATTGTAATCCCGAACAGGGCGAGGCCAATAACGTGGGCAGCATTAAATCGACCGTACTTGGGAACGGGCACTCGGTGTAATAACTGGTTCCGCTGAAACCACTCGCTGGTTCGTACGTGGCCGGATAAAACGGGATGTTATCGTGAAGTTGCCGGAGGCCGTGAATCGGCGGGGGTGGATACCGGACGGCGGAACCGCCGTCGTTTTTCTGACCGTCCGACGACGACGAGGTTGCCTCCTTTTTCTCCTTTTCTTTCTTCAGCTCCTCCTCCTCGTCAACGACCGACAGATCGTCGAATTCCACGTGAAGCCGATGCAAACTGCTGCTCATTTTTTCAGAAGAGATCTTTTGATTCTCCGCGTTCTCTAGCTGCTCTTCTTGGTTAAAGTCCTTAGTTCTCTCATTACCTTCGTACTCCTCTTCGTCCTCTTCGCCCTCCTCGCAGGAAAAATCCGACTGCGGCTCGTCATCCTCTTCGGAGCGATCCTATAATTAATTTTCACATATCGTTGATTATATTGAATATTACTCGCGACGCGTGCACGAAGACGCAGAGATAAATCAGATACGCTTTGATTTTGTTTTTTTTTATTACATGAATTAATCGACTCGCTCACCTCGTACTCTTCGCTTTCGCCGCCGTTTTTCTGTCTCTTCAGGATATCTTCGAGCTTGTCGTACTCATCCCTAAGGCTCCATATCTCTCGACGCAGCTGCTCGTTTTCCCTGCGCAATTTCTTGATATCGTTCTGACCTGAAATCAACGACGGATTACGATAGTTCAGCACATCCGTAAACCGAAACAAGCGATCGAGTCTACAAAGTTTGTAGGAATAGGCCAACAGATTCGTCTCTCGCATTTTTTCCTCGTGGAAAATCACTTAATCACTATCCGGGCGCGCGGAAACCAGCAACGTACGGCTGCTCGCAATACGCGTTGCACTTATCGGAACGATCGATCATTGGTCAACGCAGCAACAATCTCCGCCTGAGAAGTCAGGCTCCTCTCTAACCCTTCGCCCTTTCGTGCGTCAAGAAGCCGGTGATAAATCACCAAAGCCCCGTGCCTTCCAATTACTTAACTTCTCAAAGAGCAGAGAAAAGAGAAGAGAGATAGAGAGAGAGAGAGAGAGGAAAGAGAGAGGACAAATAAAGTTCACCGCCCACGCATATAATGCGTTGCAGTATATTTGTTGTTGAAAAAAAAACAGCGAATCACATTTATATAAAATATCAATAATAGAATCTCTTTTACCAAGCGGTTAAGTTTTTTTCTTTACGTGCAATTAGTTTCATAATTTTTCCATCTCGTATAAAATATGCGCAATGATTTAAAAAAGAGTCAGGTCGATATTCGCGATAGCGCTCCCACCGTTGACGATTATTTTCAAAAGGCACGGAATGTTTTGTGCGGCTTATCGGTTTGTTTTTTTTTTTTTGCGATAACGGCGCGCGCGTATAAAAGTTGCGAACACACGTGATAACAATTCCCTTAAGCCTAGAGGTTAAGTGCGCGTGTAACGAGAAAAGCCGTGTGGTAAATCAAGATTAAAACCTGGGCTTACCGATCTGAAATTTAAATAAATTAAATCCTTCCGGAGGTTCATAAATTTGGATTTCCCCGAGGACACCGACGGTTATTTGGGCGCTATTAAAACTTGGATCCGACATTTATCTTCTGCATGAGCCTCGCTTGCGAAAATGATATATGTTCAAATATATACACCATAATTGACCATTTTGATTGTTTATTCATCGATAATAGAATATGAATATATCGTCCAACAATGCACAAGTATATTAATTTTGCAATTTTCGTCCGTATGTATGCAAATATTTGTTTGTTCAGCAATATTCTGTAAAAAAAGAATAACCTCTATTCTGTTCTATAAGTACCTCCACGTAATTATACAAAATTTACGAATCTTCTCGTCATTACCTTTAAAAAGTTTGCTAAAAATTTTTAATAGTCAAACTTTAAAAACTCTTGCTTTTAAGTGAATTACGGCTGTTTCGACAATTATATCTTGAAGAAGTAATAAAAGTTGCAGTCACTCTGCGTTTGAAGCACACGCGCGCGAGGAGACCAAATATATAATATCGTGCGAGTTGTGCGATTTTATATCAAAATAACATGATGAGTTTTTATTCGAACATATACAAGAGTTTTCTCGCCGGCGTGGCTATTTTTAGCAGAGTACATTTCAATCAAGAAACCGGCTCAATATTGAGCAGGAACACGATATAAAGATGCTTTGGACGACGAACGGTGTTCATTTTATTTTGAACACAAGATGATTGTGACGTATTATGTCATAAAAATAAAATTGTTAAAATGTTTGTTCGTTTGTTCGTTCTTGATTCTCTCGCTCGATGTTTTTTTTGCGTTTTCGGTAAGCAATTCAATGTTTTGTCACAGAGTTAATTGTCACCAACGTTAATTAATGTTGGTGATTAAAAGAGCGTTACTGCTGTTTGCATCGGGAGACAAAGTACACACAAATGACGCACGTAAACTTGTGAATACACTTTCTTTTCCGAGAGAAAAACAAAGAAAAGAAACGCGAATGTTACACGAAGATGAGAGAGAATCCGCATCTTTCGTCGTCAACTTTGTCAGCGGTCTTCTTTCGTTTGCTGTGGAGGAACGTTTTCTCTCTGCAAAAGTGATCAAAGCTGCTGCGAAATACATATTTGGTTTTGCCAACTCGCCGTTCCTATCAGCGGGCCAGAATTTCTTCTGGTTCTTTGAAAAGTGGAAATTGCGTCCCGGCCGCGCCCGAGCACGAGTGCAAACGAACTCGTTCTCGGGAGAAAATATTCCTTTTCGTTCGAGGGAGAGGGAGGTTCGCTTTTCACATTTAGCATCGCCTCTGTGACTGTGCGTTACTTTGAAGCGAGAGACGATTTTCGCGAATACGAGAAATATCCTACAGCGGTCTGATTGATCTCACAGAAAATTCTGCGCACTTGTTTACACGCAAGTCTAGTATATGTATGATCGAATCTGCTAACGATAAAGAGAGCGACCGAGATAAAACGGTATAGAGAGATGCTTCAAACTCTAAATTTGATGTAATGTTGTGATAAAATTGACATATTGAGATATATATATTCCAAGAAATACACGAGAGAAATTATATATATAAAATGTATCTACACGTAAATATACATATATAGTGTGCAAAATAAAAATTTCTGTATCATATGTCGAATTTGGCTCTCAGTGTCATTCTATCTATAACGATGGCCGCGAAAAATGTCACTGTGGAGACCACAGTCTAGACCAGGTAATCTAGATAGACGTTCGTCACGTTTAACCACCACTTCATTTAAGGCCTGCATATAGCTCATAGTTACCGTGACCGCGGCCCTTCTGAATATAATCGAACGTGACACGAGGCTGTCTATCTGTCGGTTGTCGAGAGTGTTCCCGAATTAGATCACCGCCAATATCTTTCACGTAAATTATCGCTAACAGACCGGTGTCGTAACACCGAGAGTTTCTCCCGAGCTTTCGAAGGAGCTATATAGCGGAAGTTACTTCACAAACAACACACAGGTAGTATCACATTGCTGTTAACGAGCTATGATTTGATATTTGTTTTTTTTTTTAGAATGAAATTTGTTAACAGCAATGTGATACTACCGTTGCTATCTGTGCGTCGTTTCGGATTACTTATCAGTCGCTCTCTCACACATCTTTCGGAAAAAACTTTTTTACGAAAATGTTCTTTTTTCCTTTTTATTACTTTAACCACAAAAAAAACTGGAAAGATAAATATGCTCCCAATCTCGATTTCACTGAATCCTGTTATCGAATTTTATCTCGCGCCGTGTTAAAATTGGGTGGGACCAGTCGAGGATCGCGGATCGATCGATATCTTTCTCTCTCGAAACGGGATATATTAATACTCGACGGTCGCGAGATGGCAAAACTGCCTCGTAAATATTTGATCCCTTCGTCTGGTTTCTTTTTATTTTTTCTTCCTCCGAAGATACAATCTGGCGTCTCGCGAGAAGTGTAAAGAACCGAACTAACGAGGTGCGGATCTGAAACAAGCGGACTTTTTTATCTTCGAGAATCGGTGTTTGAAATTGTGTATGTGTATAGACACAGGTATGCGCGAACGACATTCGGATTAAAACAGCACTTATTCACTGTCCGACAAGTGGACTTTTTTTATACGTTCAACGTGATATTAATTATTGTCATTCTCTCAAATTGTGCAAGTGTTTAAATTCGCGATATCATGTACACAATTTATTTAAAATTTTTTGATCAAGGCTTTTTTTTGCATAAAAAGCAACACGATTTACTTGATCGAGCAGCTTGTTGACGTCTTTAGATCCTAGATCCCACGAGTTTATAACTAAATGCAGCGTTATATATGCAAAACTATCGCCACGGGGGGTTACCTGTATCATTGACAGAATGACGAACGTCTCAAGTGGTCACCGGGTAAACCGAAAGCTCGTAAATCAGGAGATATTTTTCATTTCGATGTTCAAAAACGCACTCTCTTTTAGTTTGTTTTTTTTTTCTCATACTTGGTATTAATCAACCGTCGAAAAACTTGTTAAAAATATTAATTGATCGTTTCCCTTGGTCGACGAATAAAAACTTTTTGGGAGAATTCTAATAATATCCTATTCGCCACAAAGAATTTGTAAAGAGCGCGCTTTCTCAAAATCCAATGTTTGAAAATTGGGGAAAAATTTATTTGTTAGCCAATTAGCCGGTTCCAAACAATATCGGCATAGAATATGCGCGATCTAATTGGTTTTGGGACAAACCACGAGGCATACACGTGAAACGTGTATACAAAC
Source organism: Pseudomyrmex gracilis (assembly GCF_002006095.1). Taxonomy (NCBI): domain Eukaryota; kingdom Metazoa; phylum Arthropoda; class Insecta; order Hymenoptera; family Formicidae; genus Pseudomyrmex; species Pseudomyrmex gracilis. The sequence goes on from NW_018020598.1 coordinate 192,489, forward strand.
GATACCATCGATTGATTGACGCGGAATACACAACGCTGTATGTACAATGAACGCCGTCGAAATAAGCTATCGGTGCTGTTTACGATTCGTTTGGCCGATGGACACGTAGAGATATTCCTGCGTATACGCGTTTTATAGCCACTAGAATTCTGACACGTCTAAATTATCGTCGTAGGCAAAACGGCGTGTATGTATATGCACACGCGTGCGTGCCCATATATCCCACGAGTATATTCCTGGACCGCGTAGGGTTCTATAGAATTTCCGATGACGTCTCGAGAAGGCAGTGACTCTCGCGCGCGCACCGCAGCCAATTCTACACAATCGTGCCAAAATATTTACTTGTATGCACTCAAGTGTATGGTATTGATAATATTTTTAATGTTTTTGTGAATTTCTACAACAAAAAAAAGCGATGAGCCGATAAAATGTCACATTGTCTACAAGTTCACTTATTTCGATTAAATAGTTACAGATTTACACACATGTAACATCGCGTTTTTTTTCATTTTATTTTTATTTTTGTGCGTAATTTCAATTTGCTTTTCTTTATTTATTTTGGGAGATATAAAAATGAAGGAGAGAATTGTAAATTCTAGCGAATGAATCTAACACGTTCGTGTTGTGTATTATATTTCTTGCAAATTAGTTTTCGAAAAAAAACACTATAAAATACATTAGCGCTCAAAGTTAAATAGCTCCACATCACGAGTAAAATTTGCGGCTTGAATCTCGGCAACAATAGAGCCATAAAATGTGAAATTTATACGATGAAGTTTGAAAGTTATTTTTTAGCAAAGGGAGAAAGAGAGGGTGGAAGAGAGAGAGAGAGAGATACACTTCAGACACTGTGTGCAAACCGGGATGAAAAGAGGATCGACCTGGAATTTTCATCCGCAGCTCGAAAGTTTCTGTGCAAGGTAGTGTTTGCCGATGCATACGATCATATACTTTGCGTGCGCGATTCTCGATCGAGCACTCGAAAAGCACGAAGCGTCTCGCGCTCGCGCTTTGTAAATGCGACAACGCTCGTGTTTGTCCGCGACATACTAGATTTTTATGAAAGGCTTCGCAAGGTGTCTCCTGACACCTTTTCTAGGAACAGAGACAACGCTTCTGTGTCGCAACGAGCTTTTGTTTTCGCTCTGAAAAGCTCCTCTCATCTTTTGCGCTTTCAACGTCCTTTCTACTTTTTCACTCGCACTGACACCAGATGCATCAAGTGCACTAAAAACTGCAGGCTTTCGTATTTGTTACTGATAAAATATATTTCGTACTTTTTTACAAAGTATAATACGATCGCCGAAAAAATGTCTCTCTGTTTCTTTTTTCTTTGCTGTTTTAATCTTTTATACAACATTTGGATGCGAGTTCGAAACACGCGAGTGAGAAACTTCAGCGAGTGAAGACAAGTTCTCGGTCCCGCCGTATGTGTCACGTGTCCGGAATTACTTTCGCGTCTAAATTTATTGTCGGTGAAAATCACATTGTACATTCAAGTTTCTGCGAATCTGCAGATATATCTACGTTCTCTTCCACTCCTGCCAGCATCTCGCTCACAAAGTTCTTATGCTAATTTCGTGTAAGTGAGAGAACAGAAGAGAATAGGGGTAGAGAAGGAGGAAGAGGGTAGAGTCACGTGTTTTCGCAATAAATAGCGTGTGCCGTTGACATCACGTAAATGCCATCGTGTCGCCCGCATTTGCGCGGCGAGTGCGCTCGAATAACGGCGCGCATCGGCATGTATCACTCGTGTATCGGACTCGTGTCTTGTGCTCGTTGATTACGATCCGTACGTCGTTACCGTAGAGCGGGTTCGTAATTATCAGATTTCAATGCTAACGACAACTGCTTTAATCTTCTAGAAATTTACTTTTGCGCGCGAGAGAAAATTACACGCGCGCTGGAATATTGGGCTCGCAGTTTCAGCGCCCTTTTTTTTTCTCAAGGAATATCTCCCTTTATGGCGCATTCGCGCGATATAGACGGCTAGGTATATGTACTTAGAAAAGATCCAACGATCTCGTAAAGAGATCGCTTCCCCTTGCGGCTGCGGGTTATAAAACCTTTGATTCGCCCGCGAATTCAATATCGCCGCGAGAGAGAGTGATAATACTGTCGTCTTGGCGAATGTATCTCTGTTCTGCGTCACCTTTCGCCTTTTTGCGCTCGCGCTCTTCCGCCTGTGAAAAAATTCCACGCCGCATGAGAGTCGTTATGACAAACTGATATTTCCCCGGCTATATACAGAACGACATCAAAAGCGACCTCGCGCGCGCGCGCGCGTGTACGTAGTGAGTTCTATCAGTGAAAATCGCATCCACCTGTGTGCGCCATAGACATTATCATGTCTCTTCCGTTTTATGAAGGAAAAGGTAGGAGAAGAGAGAGAGAGAGCGATCTCGCGACAAGCAGATGAGAGGTTGAGCAGAGGACGTAGAAGAGAGCGTATTAAAAACTTTTTTCATAAAAACGACTCCGCGCGAAGTAAGTACCGGGAGAAAAGGGTCGTTCTTTTTTTTACCGGTCTCGGCGCGCTACCGTTAATGACATTTCCCGAATTTAAACGCCTGTTTACTCGATGTTCACCAGCTCCGTTGTTGTTGCCAGAGAGTTGACAATCGAAATCCTTTCGACTCTCCCGAAGCATATTGTTTCCGATGCGTAAATGTTCTCTCGAAACACTGTGTATCTTGTTCATTTCTAGCGGTTGAAACTTGTGAAAAGAGAAAAACTTGAGCTGTTTAAAAGGAAATTGTGAATAAAAAAAAAAAAAAAAAAAAGAACGAAAGAAATCCAAGAAGATATTCGAATTCGTTATTTTAGAAATAACGTAAAAAAGAAACTCATACCGGAATTTCGCGACGAAGAGGAGAACGAGCTTTCTTTTCCCTCCCGCCTTATTGGTCTGCCCAAAGTGTGCCCGACGTCTGTCCAACTTCTCTCCATCATATTTCTTTCTTTCCATTTCTGTGTGCGCGCCTCGATGGGTGATTCCGCCTGATGACACCCTTTTGTTGTCTTGTTTCCGCGACTCCCGCGGCGATCTTGTCAGATGATCAGCGCGTTACGCGTGTGCGTGCACACCACCGTCTTTCTAATGGAGTCACGCATGTCCGATCGACGACGGCCGATCATTTCAACGGGTCAGATCATCAAATAATCCATCAGTGTTTCGTCAACAAATAATCGCTGGTTAACGGCGTGTCTGAACTTCATCTTCCGCAAGTTTATTCCGGGAAAGATCCTTGCGAACGGAAACAGCTGGTCGGTATTTTTGCAAATGATCCGTCGTTTAATTACATCATGCAACGTTCTCTAACCGATCGCTTTTTTCGTAATTATTCTTTATGAATTGCCGCGAGTTCTTTACCGTTTTTGCGCTAGTTGCGATTGTCTCTGAGCATTGCAAAACGTCGCTTGACGGCAAACTGACGGACGTTAATTATATCTCAGAAAATTTTTTTCTAATTTTTCATATCAATTGAGATCTGTATTAATTTTTTTAACGAGATGACAGTATCGGCAGCAATGAAGATTCTTGTGAAATTAATTGATCACTTTTTTTTTGGTCAGCGTGACAACAATTAGAATGCGGTCTGAAGTTGTTGAATTTTCTCATTTATCTCTTCTGGGCCTTTGCACAATGCACAGGCCTCGCGAATTCGTCATTCGCAGTTCCGATTTTTTGTTAAACGTCTTTTTCTTTCGCGTTACGTAACTTTGAGATGCGCGTCTATGCGCGACAACGTCGTCACCGTCGTCGTCGTCGTCGTCGTTGTCGCAACGCCGAGATATCACTTTTGTGGTTTTGAACGCCGACGAGACGACGTCGATGCGTCGGACTGATTCTGAACTCTGTTCCCGCTTCCGGGATCGCGCTCATGAGTTTGACAGCTTTCGCGAACCGTGAAAAGCGTGCCGATCGTTTTGAGTCGTCGGGCGAAACTAGTCGACGCATGACTACATCACTGCAGCACTCTTTATCCCTACCGCGGGTTACCTCTTCTTCGCGTCCGCTTCTTCTTCACGCGTCATGAAACTACGCTTCTCTCTCTCTTTTTCTCTCTCTCTCTCTTTCTCTCTCTGCCTCCCTCGAGACTATTTAAATCTTTTGTAGTCCGCCATATTACCACGACATCACCAGGACCGTGTCATTGCCTTAGGGCGAAACATCATATAGTTGTCAAGTTTGAATATTTTCCTTCCCAAACTAGAATATTTTTTATCAATATTTCTAATATTTTTTATTTTTAATATTTTTTATTTTATTGTATAAATTTATCAAATTGTTTTTAAAGTTCTCTATCAAGTTTTTCTCAAATCTATCTGAAGCGTTTCGGCATTGATCACTGTCAGTGGATCTTTCGATGTCGTTTTAGAAAACATCAGCGAAGAAAGAAGAAGCGTTCTTATAGTTCGTCTTCTTATAATAAATTTGCATGTAATAGTTCTTTTTTTATATTTGTTAATATAAATCTTCATTTAATTTTGTTTGTCTGGTTCGACCAATATTGTACAAAATCAAATTTTGTTGCCCCTCTGTTCTTCTTTCAATTATTTCTCTGCAATTTAATATCTTCTGTGACACGAGCGACTTGTTACTTTTTATGTCGGAAATAATCATTTTCAATATAACATGATAGTCTTGAAAAAAAAAGAAAAAAAATCAATGCGAAACAGGGAAGATGAAAAATGACAAATTGTTCATTAGACCGGCGCTGTTCATTTTTTTCACGCCGCAATGTAATCTATCAAGAGGTCGAGAAAGGACTCAAAATAATCTTCGTGCCTGACGTAGGTAGCGTCTGGTTTTCCCGTCGAGCGGGCATGAGAGACGAGAACACAGAAAAAGAGGGTCCACGGTAGATTGATCCAACAGTTTACTTTGAGCCCTCTCGGCAGCGTGCTGTCAGTTTTACTAATCGCGACGAATTGTTTTTTTTTTTTTTTTTNTTTTTTTTTTTTTTTTTCACGCCTCTTGTGCGCGATTCGGTGTTGCATAATGCATCGAAAGGAACAAACACTCGTGAGACCCACTTGATTTTGATTTGACGATTTAATTGAATGCGATCAGAGTACTATTTCTATATATATATATATATATATATATATATATATCATAAAATTAACAAAAACAGAATTTACAATTACTAATTATTTATATTACGAGATATCTGAGTCAGGATATTAATAGTTGAGCAAAATTTGAAGCTTGAAATTATATGTTGTTTGATTTAACGATGGATGGCTAAAGTTTGACGTCTCAGCGTTGTATGAGGATAGTAAGTCAGCGTTTAGCTTTCAGAGTCTGTACAGCGTCGACATCTGGACCGCGAGTTTCGAAAGAACAAACGCGCTACGCGCCAGAATATTTGCCAAAACAAAGCTTTTCTTGGCTCTCCGGGTAAATAAATTCCAGGAAAATCACGTACGCGCGATTCACGTACACTGTCATTCAACTTTTTGCATTAACGCTACACTTCTGCGCATCGGACACCGCTCGAACTCATTTTTCAAGTATACATTCAACGTGTACTTGATAAAAATTATGATACGGTGGTACCTACCATCGATCTTCTTCTCGAAAAAGTGCACTTAATCAAGCGATCGATAGCCTCTTGTGTGTCTTTGTGTGTCGCAAAATTTTTACTTCGTTTATTTCACTCTTCAAATTGATTGACATCGTTTCGAACGCGAATTAATTTTTAACTTCAAGTACTTGTGTTTTTTTTTTGTGTAAACTTTTAATTAACTTGTAATTTTTTAATGTGGATCTAACACGTTCACTTGTGGTTACAACGAATTGTTAGATAGTTTTAATTCTCTGGGTGTTTATCGAAGCACCGTTTTTCACATTAAAATAAATAAATGATATCGGTGACACAAATAAAGCAGACGTTTCTTCGTAAAGTAAGACGCGTTTGGCGTCATCTCGGGTGTGCTCGTGCGCATTTAGCAACTGAGTCAAGTCTGCTGGATCGAGTCCGCCGGTACTAGAAATTGTACCGCTCGCTTAACCCGAATGGACAAATTCAGCATGGGGCTGGTCGGGCTTCGAAAATAGTTTGCAGCAAGTTCGTGCGATTATATAGCCAACTTTGATCTGGTGTACGCGCCGTGTCTATTTGTAGATGGCACGATGCGGTTTATTAGATCCATGCCGTGTAATCGAATTCCCATGATATTATTTTATATATCATATACGTGAAACACATATTTGGCGTCGCTTGTTGCGCATCGTCCGTAATGACGAATTCATAATTAAAGAAAACTCGAACTGAATGAAATTTGCGAGACTAATGAGATTCACTCGAAATGTCTCTAATTTTATGAGGCAAAATAGCGACGAGCGAATTTATTAAATTTTGTTGAAATTTAAAACTTTTGTATCAATTAAAATATGTATTAGTATAGTTAGTTAATAATTTTAATTAATTAGTTAATAATTAGTTACTAATTAATTATTTAATTAATTTTCTATTCTTATAGTGTGGTAGAAAGTAGAAAAAGAGGAAAGAAACAGAAAACAGCGCAGCATCTTGCAGAGAGAGACAGATTCGTTCTTTTTTGTTGTAAAAAAAAAAACGTTCGTTAATTTTGATGGAATAATGAAAGTCTGAAACCGTCCCCTCTTCCCATGACATATATTAAACATTCTTTAACATGATAGTTAAATTAATCCTTGATTGCTTTGGCGCACACAATCTCGCTTCGGAGAATTAAATATTTAATATATTATTAGGCAGCCCCACCTAACGCGTAATGGAAATCCCTGTGAAATTAATTTGGCTCCCGAGTGTGAATCATCTATAACGTCAAATTAATAATTGAAGTAATAACGTTCTGGGCAATTGCGTTAGTAAAATTCGCTCAAAACATTTCCTGAATATGTTATGCGGGAGACAAAAATGCGTAAATAATTAACAAACCGAAAATTAATCTTAACAATGGCTGAAACCTTTCTAATGTATTGTAAGATGAAAGCGATCGTTTAAATAATATCTTCTTAAAGATATTGACTTTATTTGCCAAGATGTTTGATTGTTAAGCCGATGTTTTCTTATTGAATAAAAGATATAATAAACAATTTTTTTCTTTGTGGTGTGTGTGTGTGTTTTCTTCGAATATTAAAGATCCTAAGTAGGTTCAATTATCGCGGATATTATTATTATTATTATTATCGCGCAATCAATTTGAACAAAAGAAGGTAACAACGTCTTCTTGTGAAACTATGACTATGACTGTTCGCACATTTCAGTATGATTTTTTCCCTCCCAATTGGTCGATAAATCCGCGTTTCTTTACCTTGCTCCACCTCGGCATTGATGTGAATGGTCCTTAGTCTAAGCTCCTCATTCTCGTAAATCATCCCTCTCGAGGACTTCCGGTCGAGTTTTCTATTTGGCTTGACGCTGATGTCCCTCCGCCTGGTCCTCAGCATCCCACCGCCGACGCCGCCCACTCCCGCCCCCGCCATCATCTTTCTCCTTTTCCTGCGCCACTCGTCTTCCCGCACCGCGTGCGGTACGGTGTGGTGTATCACAAAGAGCGGATCACGACGAGAGGTTGTCGATTGTCCGCGGCGATCAGCGGTAGCGCAGCAGCGCGCGAACTCCCCTTGTCTTCCTCGTCTCTCGTCTCTCCCTCTCTTGAGAGAGAGAGACTTGGGCGAGAGGCGCGAGCTCCTCGTGACTATTTGATCCTCTGTTTGATCTTCGGCGTTGCTCGAAGAAAGTTTCGAGGAGATGCGCGCCTGCCCGGACTGTATGACTCGCCACTCGATGTTCTTTTCCTATATCGCACAGGCAAATCCTTGGTTTCGTCTCGAGGAGTTTGCCTTTGATATATATTTTTCGTTACTGTATTTATATATCATCGGAATATTTTTCTCACTTCGGAACATTACTTTTTTTTTTTTTTTTTTTTATTGTTTTGTCTTTACCCCGAACACAATCGCAGCACTCTTCGTCATCCGCTTAGAGCTCGATGAACTGTTTTTCCATCAAGAATTGCGTGTAATAAAAGTAAATAGTTTTTACTGGTATATTATTGTAACATTTTTTGTTATTATCACTGGAAAATCACTCGCAAAGTATATCTTGAACCGCTGGCATATTTATTCAGACAATTTCAAGTTTTGTTGCTTTTATATTGTAGTTCGGATAACTGTAGAGTTGAGAGAGAGAATATTTAGTTGATACAACAAAACGAGTAATATAATCTCTTGTGTTTATACTTGTTGTTATATTAACGTAGACCAAATCTTTTTCAATGCTAAATGGCCAGTTTCCACGTGTATTTCGCATCTTTTCCCGGACGACATTACGGACACGATGCGGACGACGGTGCGATCACCTTCGTGGATCCGTTACCGATCCACGTGACGATGTGTTTACACGAAATTGCAACGTCCGGCAGCTCCGATCGCCGCGTCGCCCTCGCGGTCGAAAGAATTTGCATCCGGCACTCATTTCTCACGTGGTACTTCTCGCACGCAATTTGCGTCCCCATTACTCAGCGTTTATCAGCGCGTAAAAGTTCTCTTTTTTTCTTTCCGTTTTCGTTTCTCCTCGTTTGTCTTCTTTTCTTTCTTTCTCTCTCTCTCTCTTTCTCTTTTATTTTAATTTGTTTTGCACACGCAAGAGAATTTATTCTCGTCGCCCGGACGGATTTTCTGCAATCTTTCGACCGCGGCGATCACCGGTCGCGACTATCGCGACTCATTATATGAACGTTGAGACTCTTCGTCCCCCGAGCCCTCCAACAATTATTCACAAGGGATTTGAAATTGAAGTCTTTAGTTTCTAGTATCTGTAGCTTCTTTCTTCTCTTATCCGCGCAAAAATTGCTCTCGCGAGTACGATAAGTGGTTACGAGGGCGCCGTGGCTGCAAGACAATTATCCGCGATAACGCGCGTGATGTTCTCGTCGCTCGAGAACTTGTTGGTCCTTGAAAAATGCGCTAAAGTCGAGACGATGAGAATGGCGAAGTCGATGCGCACCGCTGAAGTGAAGTGTATGACGACGTTGATGCTTATTAGGTTGTGACTTGAGGAATGTCGCTGCGCGTTTCTTCTCAATTCAGTGAAACCGCTCGATCTTTCTGTCGATTAAAACGACGCTCGTCGTTTCGATACTCCTACTGCTCGCGATCTGAAAACGAATACTTAGATTAGAAATTGCGCTAAGAAAACATTTTACATTAAATCGCTATGCGTGTAATAATAATGATAATATCGCAGGAAACGACACTTTCAAGGATAAAGATTTTTACTTCGTCTCTTTTTATTCGCCGAGCGTTGGATCATGAAAAAATTGCGAAACATACGTTTTTTGCAGGATGTTCGTGATGTAGAAAACCTTGACAACTTTTTGCCCAGAAGAGTTTTGTTGTTGTGCGCGCGCGTGTGTGTTTCGCAGGATGCGATGCGTATGCTCGGATGTATATAAATGCATAGAATAAAAAATCATATCGCCCTTGTGCGAAGAAATGGCGGAGGAAGCAAAGTATCTCGCGCTTTAAAAAGCGCTTTTTTCACGATGTTTCTCTCTCAGCGTTTCTCTCTCTCTCTCTCTCTCGTTCCTGCTCGCTCTTCGTGCTCACGATACTCAAAGTACGGAGAATGACATCAAAGAGGATCGCGCAGCTAAGCACGAGACAGGTGCGTATCTCCCGATCGTTCGTTGTTGCATGTTTCTGAAAGCAGACACAAAGAACGGAGAAGGCAAGGAACAGAAAGTGCGAAGAGAGAAAGAGGAAAATTTATCAGATCTTAATAAAAATTATTTTGAAGAGATGCAGACAAAATAAAATATTCCTACGGAACGCTAAGTGCGTATTAAAATTAAGATACAACATGCAATTAATTAAAATTAAGATACGAGTTACAGGATGCAATTAACATACAAAATCGGTGGATTAAAAATAGATAGTTTTTATGGATTTCTAAAAGATGAACTTTTATGATGTGCCTTTTATACATGCATATTTCAGCTTTTACCACATTTCCATAAGTTTTCCATAAAACTATGTAAATAGCAAAAAATGATAAGATGTCAAGGATTCGATGTGTGAGAAAGAAGTTTCTATCATACACGACTAAGATAGTGAATGTGTTTGTATGAATGTGAAGCGAGAGCTTAATTGCTGTATAAATAACGATCTTCTTAAGTTTGCGTTACAAACTTGCAATTATCTCGGAAGCATCTCACGATAATTAGAGGAGTATAAAAAGTTTACTTTTCATCGTACGTCTGCCGAGTTTCTTGAGTAGATACCCTTCAATTAACACGCTGTTCTGCAAAAAATATATTAAAAAAAAAAAGTGAACGACAAAGAAAGAAACTTTTCTCGTTGTGAGAGAACATTTGTATGTACGTGTAAAAATACGCACAAATCTACAAAAATTGGGGTAACGAAGATAAAGTGCTCTAGGGCAGAGAGAAAATACAATATCGATGCGTGTGCTTAGAACAGATATGCAATTTGAACACATTCCAAATGTTAGATGAGTCATGATTTAAGACCCACGTCTAGCACGAAAATTACTGTCATGTTTGCCAGCAAAATTTACGTAATGAATTAATAAATATCGACTAACAGAGAAAGAGAGAGAGAGAGAGAGAAGAAAGACGATATATTGTTTTCTTCTTCATTACGTTGTACATGAAATGGTGTAATTTCAGAGTTGTTTATATTTTTATATATTTTTATAACATACTTTTTGTTAAGAATATATTATTTTGTAATATCGAACCAAGTCTCAAACAAGATATCGGTATATTTTGAGCTTTTAATTTTCCGCCGTCATCGTCCGTCCTTGTTGTGACAAATTATTATTGCCACTTCTCGCTGACACGTAGACATGCGCGCTTGCAGTTTAACAAGAGAAGACGCAGACTCTTTGATGCGGAACGCGCACAAACGAGGTGTAAAAGGCCACTAGTTACAACAACGTGCGACAATTATGCTCCTTCAGACACGCGCTAAACGCGGCGAGAGACCAACGAGAGAACAATGTGTCTCTTTTGTGAAACGCGAACTTCACTGTATGAAAGTTTTCGCGCTGCCGAGTAAAAACTTGAGGCTCGTTAAGAAACGGGTGAACATTTGCATGACATTTATCACAACTCCCGCGCAAAGACCTTTATAAGATACATGCCAACGCGCAGCTAGATAAAGACGGAAGAATTAACGAGGACGTCTTTTATTGCGTTTCTCTTTTGGGGACTTTTTGGGGACAGGCTTTAAGAACGAAATATATTTTTCCGGTTTCTATTTATCTTATAGCGGAAAGCGAAGGCGAATTAAAAAAGTGAAAAATGAATTGTTGTTGTTTGTAACAAATGTTTTTTTCGTTTTTTGTTGAATATTCGCGGTTGAAACATGCTCTCATTTTTGAAACGCACTTTCCCAAAGCTCGCCGTGCCGGAGAGCAATAGCAGCGTATTGGCCGCACGAATTTTAACGATTTCCGGCTTGAAGCGGATACCTACGTGTTTGGCGGCTGCGTATTACGCACATATCAACGTAGCGATATAATCCTCGACGTAAACCAGACGTCGATCGCTCGATCGTAATGCGATGCGTTCTTAATAGTAAATAATCAAAACACTGTGATTACACGTTCTAATATCTCTTCCTTTTTCTTATTCTTTATTTTTTCATACGTTCGCGAGTTTATTTTACATAATCAACTTACGCAACGTCCGATGCGTGCAAGACCGATTCGACCTCTTTCGCTAACGTATTCGCCTAGCGTGAAACATAAACGCGACCCGATTGGATAGTTCGGTGCAACAGCCGTGACGTCTCGTGCAAAAATTTGCGCCGTGAAGTGCAAGATCGGGACGCTATCGACCCCGAGCCAACATGTGCACAATTTTAACGATTTCCGGACCGATACTTTCGGCGGCATTTTGCGCGTCACTGCCAACGTACGAAGGTCGACGCGAACCAGACGCTGCGAATTCGAGACCTCGATCCGAATGATCGACTGCGTTGAAATGGTATCGATGACGAGACGTGTTATTATTGAGCGGACCGCGATGACGGGGTGTCGATCGCGAAATGATACGCGCCGTTAACGGCTGTCACGCTTATCACATCGTGTTAAAGGAAAATCTTCCATCTCGAAAACTTTCACAAACTTATTTGTCATTCGATTTCGAGACGTTATACGTTTACTTCGATGCACATTCACTTTTGCGATTTATATAAAACAAACAATATAAACAAATTATATTCGTGCATACAACGGAACTACTTTACGAAAAAAAATACTCTTGTATAAAAAATATATTGAAAAATAAACTCTTACTATATTTGATTTTAGTGGTTTTCCTTCTCAAATTTATATGTCACAGTTATATCCTGCGGGAACAGCTCATGTAAAACATGTCGATGCGGCGGTGCATTTGTGATACAGTCGTAGCAACTATCGCGGGTCCATGGATTACATGCGCGACACGTGTCACCGACACGTTTACGGGCGTGACGTTAACACGTGCATCTCGTCGCGGCTTCGTCGCGTTACGGTGTTGCGTCTCCGTAAAGTGCGACGCGGAAGTGCGCGTGTACACGTGGTTTCGATGCGTGTCGCAAATGATTTACATGCGGTCGCGCGCAGCGCGCGCAACACCGGTTGCAATAGAAGGTTGTTCGCGCAGATGCGCAGCAGAAAATTTAATTCAGAACGCGATCGTTAATCCGAACGCGTTCGGCGCTCGGTTTTAATTATCGCTCTCCCGTCGGAGTTTCCACGCATCGTCGCGTTTTTTTTCTTCGGCGCAAAATTCCGCTCGAAGGCGAACGAAACATCCGATATAGGTACGTACATATACGTACGCGTATCCGTCATCGATGGAAAACACGTCGAGAACATAACGAAGAGAATGGTCTCGACATGCGTGTTCCGCGCGCCATTCCCAGGCTTTTCATTCAGACTAAGTCGTGTCCTATTAAGCGAGACGTCTCGTGCACGTTCGCTTTATTCATAATGCGACATGTTTCATCGATATTTCGCCTCCGGCTGGGAACGGGAGTAATATGCATGCGTCGAGCTTCAAAAATAAACTCTCTTTTATTAATAGAATGGAAAATCCCTCAATTCTGAATGTGGTAAGAGTTTTTTTGTTTTTTTAAACTTGACTGAAATAACGATTAGACTTAACGAACCGCGCACGTAAGTGACGAAGATGACACCGCCGCCGGGGGTAAATACACTTCGTCATTGGCAAGCAGAAATAAAAGAAGTCACACGAAACATCCAAGCAGGGGACCGCCTTCTTCGGACAACGCAGGAATGTCTAATAATAGCAATAAAATGAAGCGGAGATGTACTTAGATGCCTCTCGAGAGGAATGCTAACGAGACCCCGGTCTCGTTCCGCGTCTCCATTTGCAATTCCGGTATACTTCGGGGAAAGGCTGAGAATACAATGCAAGCCAAGTTTCCGCCGCACAAGTCACTTCGTCGGGGCAATCCGGATTCGCGACGAGGCCAAGAACTAATTGAATTCAATCGAAAATGCTTGCCTAATTGCAACGTCAAGCTCTCTCTCTCTCTCCCTCTCCCCTTCATAAACCTCAAAAGTTTGTTCGTCCTCCCATTTCCACATCCGCTCGTTCTCTCTCTCTCTCTCTCTCTCTCTCTTCCGTCTTCCCTTCTCGAAAGTAGAACTTGAACTCTACAAGTTTACGGGGACTGTGCGTCTTACGTGGTTGATCTTTCGATTTAAAGTCAGAACGATGTTGTTATCGCTCCCGTCTCGGAGAAGCGAATCATTTTTTCTGCGTACTTTTCCCGTGTTGTATACATCCTCGCAATGATTCACGAATCGTTTCGCCGTGACGCAATACAAATCTTCGGCGATCTTTGCTCGAAATACTCGAATCACTCAACTGTTTCTGTTCTTTTTTTCTTTCCAAGATTACCAAGCATTTTGCTGGACGGTTTCGAGTAATTTTTAATAACTCTCTTCAGATGATTTCTCGACGAAAGTAAAAATAAGTCGCACTCTCGCACGAACAGAACACTACGCCGCGACTTGCGCCGACTAATTTTTGTCGAGGTAAACGTTCGAGTCTGTCAACGCGACGAGACCCGTCAACGGCAGGACGGGAAGAGACGGCACGACTCCAAGAAAAACGAACAGTCGTTCGAGTTAGACACATGAATCACCCGGGTCGGGCCGTGACTAACGCGCTGCCCAATTAATTCATCGTCGAACACTCATTATTACGGTCGACAGCCGACAGATTGGTTGGCGCGCGAAGGAAAAAAAGCTTTTACCGTAATGTTTTCGCGTCCGGTAACGAACGATCCGCTCGTCGGAGATCGGGTGTATGAGTCCATGGCGATGAGAACTTAATCGTCCGGATGAAGGGGCAGAGGGAACTGAAATACCCACCACGTGCTATTCCCACGACACAATTTGGAATCTCATATACGCCGCGCTAACGCTCTTCGCGACTGAAATAACCCGCCATATGAACGCAGCCTGACAGTGCAATATGTAAACACACATAGTCGGCCAATCGGCCGGGATACTGAAAGCAGATATGCCACACGGTTTCCGAACATACGCACACACCGGTTTTAGCGAAGAAAAAGATCTCTTTCTTCGATGATGTTCAGTATTTAAGCGCCCGATTGAAATTCCTTGAGTTGAGATTCCGAGAGAAAAAGAGAGAGAAAGAGAGAGAGCAAAATCTTGAATGTCAGTAACAATAGCTCGCAATTTAACAGCGTCATTCTTCTCGATTACGTGTCAAGAAATAATGTCGAGTTATTTCGGACTCGGATACGAGAAAGTAAGGTACTTTTCAAAATTGGTCCGAAAATCTGTCGTGAAAATTTGCGTCAAATGTTATTGTCGTGTACAATCGCTGCTTAACAATGTTGATATTCAAAACATCGATTTTCTTTGCGATGCAACATGAAACCTCGGGTGTGTATGTGCTCACCTTTTCGCGGCATATTCTATTCACGATCGTTCGCTGTGCATGAGAAGAATCGCGTTTTTATGTTGCACACGCCGCGAGCGCATCGCGAAATAAATTCCCTTGTCGTGTTTCCCTGCGTGTTTACTGCCGCGTTTACTGTTCGTATGCAGCAGCTTCAGAAGCGGTTTACGAAGTGCGGATTTGCGAATGTGTCGCTTCTCTCCCAATTTACTGCGAAACTCACGCAAGAGGATTGTGTGTAGGTAGGTACGACATTTGTACATTACATGAAACGCTGCGTCGTGTCGTGTCGTTTGTGTCTGAACAATCTCGAGCGTGACTACTTAAAGCCTGTATCACGGATTTGTGTCCGACTTATAATAGCAACAACTTCTCGTGCGTATCGAAAAACATTCTTCCAAGTATCTATTTAAAAAGAGAGTCTTTATAGATTGCGAGAGATTGAAAATTGTTGTTTATCTTTGCGCTCACAGAAAAATTTCGGGATAAAAGCTCGCTGTTGATTGATTTTTCACGATCTTACGTGACCTTACGTGCGCATGCGTACGTGTATGTATACATATATATAGCAACGAAGAGGTTTGAGACCGTTATTTATGGGATTATATTTTTCTCTCGGTCGTGCATTAATTTCGTCGTGTTATTATTTAAAGGATTATCGCGCGCGCGCGCGGAGGGATAAAAAACTGATTTTCTCCGGCGACAAATTCGTGAAAGAAACACGTGCGATAGGCAGGCGGGTAATCTCGGTAAATAGAGAACTGGAGAAAAGCCGTGTTCACATTCCCAAAGCCTCCATCGCTGTAATGTAAACACTTGGATATATATAGCGATGGAAGAAAACGGCGAAAAGTTTTACCGCGTCTGACAATTCTCAAACGCGGTTGACGCGGCGTGTGTGTAACAATACGTTTAATTAAAAAAAGTTTTACACTAAAGTTTACGAATTATTAGAAGGTGAGTCTCGATCTTTTATTCTTTTTGTTTTCAAATATGGCTCAAATAATGTCGAGAGACATTTTTTTCCGATTCTGATAAACTCGGAGATGTCATTTTCACGGTCGCGATTTCTTGTTATCGGAAGCTGCGATATTAGCAACAACGATGTCTATGTCTTTCAGTTACCCTCGATAGACGCGCCCGTAACTGGCGCAGACATTTTCAATTTTTGCAGAATCAGTTTGTAACGTGATTTCATCTCTGGTCTGGCGGTCGTCGTCGTCGTTGTTTTCTCTTTTCCGCGCATTTCTGCCGCAGAAATTCTTTATATCCCCGAGTGTCTTCGGGCACGTTTCCGGAATCGAGCGGGCGAGATCAGGAGGGAGAGATCGGTTATTTTTCTTTCTCTCTCTTTTTTTTTTTCACCGCGCGGATAACTCGGAGAGAGTTTTCTTGAGTTCTGTACGCTTTATTGCCTCGCCTCTCTCTGCTCGTCTTCTTCTTGCGCGTTGTAACAGTACACGCCTTTCGATTCTAATAGAACATCGCGGTGGAACCACGACAACGTCATGAAAACCGCCGCGCGGACGATGCGAGTTGAAAAACATTTTCCGAGAACGAGCGTTTTCTCGTCCCCTCCCGTATGTGTGTGTGTGTGTGTGTATGTGTTCTCAACATATCTCAACTTCTGACACTTTTTCCGCGCTGATCTTTCGCGAGAAAATTCGCTGAACTGCTACACACGCGTGACACATGTGATATCCACGAGGGAAAAAGAAGTAGATAAATGGCGCTGCAAATTTCACGAGTGTTGTCCGAATCTTTTCTAATCAGAAAAACATTAAAATCCTGAGAATGGTAACACGCAATAGGAACAGATAGAGTTGCGGGCAAAATCGAACGATATCGATCAGCCGTTAACAATTCATTGAATTCCACCACACTGTAAGAACCAAAGTGAATAATGATCACGCACGTAGATGATTGATCGAAGTTGTTTAGGTGTCTTTTTCAATCATTGAACAAAGCAAAGAACGCACATTTGCACTTTGTTTTTATCTGGGTTATCACGATACTGGCTCGTTTGTCTGTCATCTCTTAGTTTTTTCTTTTCCGAAGCGAAGCTCTCTCTTTTTCTTTTAGTCCTTTTCTAACGCATTCCACTCTTTTGTTTCCTCCCCTTCGTTACGCCACGTCAAACCACGCTCGACGCCGCTTTCCTTTACACCCGGACAGGAAGACAGGAACTTTCTTTAGCACGTACCTTTTTCTTCTTCTTCCTCTTCCACCTACGTGACTTCTTTTTGCTCTCATTCGCCGTTGTGCTTGTCGTCGTTGTCGCTGTCGTTGTTGCCGTCGTTGTCGGTCGTTGTCCTTCTTTTCGTCGTTTTCCTCCTCCTTCTCTCCGTCGTCACTGTCTTCCTCGTCCTCCTCGTTCTTTTCCTGTTCTTCCTGCTTCCTTCCGCGGCCACAGCCGTGCGGAATTCGAACCTGGGTTCGATTCGGCGACACCCGGTTAGAGCTGGTCGGCATCACTGCGTTCGAGTAGACCGCTCGCACCCGAAGTCTACCTCCTTCTTCTCTGTTTTTCCTCTCTTTCTCGCCTGCCCACCGTCTCTCTTTCCTACCCCCGTTTTTCTCTTTCTCACTCCGCGCTATCCGCGCGGTTTCCTCTCTGGCACATTCCCCTTAACTCTCTTTCTCACACCTTTTGCGATTCTCTCTTCCCCTCCCTCTGCTTCCTATTCCCGTTTTCGTAAACACAGTCTCCGTGACCCGTCGTCTCTCTCAACTCTTTCTCTTTCTCTCCTCCTCGCGTTTTCCGCCGATTTCTCCCATCTTCCTTCTCTTTCTTTCTCTCTCCTCTCGTTCCGTCTTTCTTCTTCATGCCAGTTCCCTCTCTCTGTCTCTTTTTCTCGTACAAACGCTATCTTGCCGATCTAAAATTACCCCAGAAACGATGAACGCCATTTTCTCTCTCTCTCTTTCCCTCTCTCCCTCTCTCTATCTCTCTCTTTCTCTCTCCTTCTAGGTCTTCTATCGCTTTTCCATCTCTCTTGTGGTTTCAACGCATACACACCGTCTTCCGTGATGAGCGCGCAGCTTGCACGTCGCTTTAGGGTAAGCACCTCATTCCTGGTCACATAGATGAGATTTATAGACGTCAGTATTTACACGTTCAATAGTTGCTACACTCGTGCGCGGCTGCTGATTAATCCGACGACAAGACAAATGGCAATTGGAGACCGATTTATGTACGGAAAAGGGTAAATACGTGTTTTATCCAAATAAATTGAAAAGTCGATACACATAGATCAATGAACAATCTCAATTTTTTCAGAGTCATCCAACTGACTCTTCGATCAACTCGCACACATTTTTCTCATACGAAAGATAATAAAAATACCGCAATGATCAAGATATTTTTCAGCGGTGAACCATTCGCACGTGTTTCGCGACGGTAGCCATCCCCATTTTTAATAGCCTAGCAATTTTATACCTTAAAGGTGTCGTAAATGTCGGGGCTAAACTCGCGGCTATAAAGAACGCGGAGAGACGCCGTGTAAATTCTCGTACAGCCACGTTTCATGCACCATAAACTCACGAATGCTCGGGTGTAACAGCTCGTTCAATTTGCGAGTGTTAGTCTTCCGCGAGTACGTGCCGCGCGCGTAAGATAATAATCCAGTCTTCATATCAGAATCAGATTGTCTTCGGTTTGAATGAAAAAAAATATCTAGCGTTTCGGCGCGATGTGCGCGAGCGGAAATGGATTTTACAGATCACGTATCTTTACGGTTTGTGCACACACATACACACACACACACACAGAGAGATAGAAAGAGAGAAAGAGAAAATCGCGTTTGTACCGCGAGAGAAATATCGCAGAAACGATATTCGCGCCAAGCAATGTACGTGTCGGATTTTTATACCTGGCAATGCGCGCTCTTCCGTGTTTTGACTAAATAGAATATCCACCGACTATCTAAAAAGAGGTTCAAGATCGTCCGACCGTTTGGCTAGAGTTTGCGCGAGAGATTCTCGATTTAGGCGCATGACATATTTCCGTGCAGTCTGTGCATGTATATCTCTCGCAACACACCTGTCGCACACTTCTTTCTCCTTCTCTTCGCCGCGTTCTGATCTCCTTCCGAGACTACATGTACTTCACGACGAAAATCCAAGTATCGTCTCCAGTCGAGGATTCGCCGAGATTTGCGCGCCTATATCCGTGAGCTACTGCCGCGCGCGGCCTACATCGACGGGTTAAAATCCACCAAAATCCCGTTGACGAATGGATTCATTCACAAATTCTCACGTGAGAAGAAGTTTGACGAAAGAAAATTAATTTTTTTTTCTCGTGATAAAGTTTGTTTTTTTTTACCCGGAGTCAAATATTTCTTTTTTTTTCCAAATTACCAAGTGTTTCTTCTACGTGTACATAAACATCTAATCCCGTCTTGTTTTTGAGCGCATCGATTCCACTTCCATTTGAGCACGTGCCAAACCGAATAACTCATCACAAAAAATCCCAGATGTTTTCGCGCGATATTGGCAGAGACTTTTGCAGCGGAAAAGTCATCACGAGAGATTGCAAAGTTTTTTCTTTCTTCTTTTTTTTTTTTTTTTATTATGACGAAGCGTAGTAACGAAGTTGCGCCAAGTTTGATCGAGTGCACTCTATCTTCCCGTGCGATGATGGCGCCTGAAATTTCCATTATTACATGTTCAAGTACCCGCCAACGACGATGTACACGGTTGCGATAAGCGCGTGCGGATGGTAATTACTTCACAAACAGGGAAATCAGAGAAGTTTACGCCGCGCGGAGAGTTGCGTCGCCGATGTTACCACCGGCGGGGAATTCTCTACGTGAATTGCAACTTATGCGTATTTCCACAGGACCCGCGAACTTCACGGTCTTCGAGTTCCAACTGGCCTTCTACTCTCGCAGAGAAAGCAAGCAACCTTAGCGCGACTTAATCAACTCCCGTGCACATCCACGGCGCTTTAACTCTATAACTCCGCTATTTTGTCTGGTACATGAACATGGGGTTACAGTGTATAGTAAGAATTTTTATTAATTTTATTAATTTATTAATTTATTAATTTTTTAAATAGAAACAGAGAGCATATATATAAATACATATATATAAATATGTATATGTGAGATAATATTTATATGTTTGTTATACGTATCAAAGTTACAATTACACTCAAGTATGGTTCTTGCAATATGTGAATATTATACATAGAGAATACCGCGAAAAAACAGTATCTTTATCATATATTTTTGATGATAAAATGTATCGAGTATATAACATAGAGTGAGTATTTAATATACCGTATATTACATTTTCTGTTAATTCCGTTCTTTATATGGTTTTGTATTTCAAATTTCCCACGTGAAAATGACAATTAAAAGTATTCTAATAATTTCGCGTACGCTTTTACACGGGTGGTTAATAAATTCGTCATATCCCGCTTGTGAATAATGAACGTAACTTTTTTTTTCTCGCTCGAGCGCAGTGCAGAGACGTAATTGCAAATTTCATATCGCGTACAAACTCGGTAATTTTAAAGTCAAACTCGAAATTATACCTGGAACATACAGACGCATATAATGTATGATATGACCGGAGAGAGAGAGAGAGAGAGAGAGAGAGAGAAAAAGAGAGAGAAACAGAAGAAGAAAGAAAGAGAGAGAGAAGCGCGCGCGCGCGCGCTTTTCCGGTTACAAGCAGGCCACGTATTGAAACGAACTACGCATGCAGATCTAATTTACGCAGACGCAAATACGTGAGCAACGCTTTCAAAGTAAATTTCATTTCCCTTTGTCGGTCCCGTATCGCCGCATGCTCCTCGCCGCGGCGCATCACTGTGCACAATACGCGAAAATCAGCACTCCATACGACACACAGAGCACAACAAAGAATGATAGAAAGATAGAAAGAGAGAAAGCGAAGGTGGAGAGATGCGCGACGAGTCTCGTTAAGAGCCCATGAAAACTGTATGGAAAATAAATTGCATGGTCAGCGAGGGCATAGATGCAAGAGAATTACTTCGCGCTTTATGGCTTTGGCGCAATATGCACCCATCGTGTATGTGTGTGTGTGTACGCACACACACATACGCAGAATCACGTATCTATACATATGCGCCGAGTAGATTCATCGAGTTAATTAAACTTTCAAGTAATACGGGCTATTTCGAATAATTTTTTTTTTGTTATTTTAGTTGATACTCCTCTCTCATGTTATCCCTCGGGCAATAGAGTATAGCGTTGCACGCAGGAGATATTAAACCGCAATTTAATTGCCAGCTAATTCTTATCAGCGGAAACAATATTCCGCGCTTTATATGTATAGATACGGTGAAATAATTCAGTTGAACATATATAACGAAAAAAACATTAAATATTTGACTGTTCGAACGTACACGCGTAAATATAACAAATGAGAAGATGAGAGAAAATGGGCGTCGTATAAATATTTCAAGTTACTCGTGAAAATCGAAATGCTTCGGTCTCAACTCACATAATCTCGTGAGAACTTTCACCGCATCCAGATCCTTTACACGTACACCCTTTTGGTGTTGAGAGAATGCGAAAACCTCGCGATTACATCGCGTGATGCGCCGAGGATTACACGTAGCAAAGTTCAGTCCCCGTACTGTCCTTTGCTGATCCTAAATCCCGTTGGCCCTTGTCAACCGGAGTTCAAGAACTCCGAAAGCGACGTGGGCGGCCAAAGCCGTTGTATCTCTTCCCACCTCTACATATCTCCGTTACAGACGCGAGACATACATATATATATATATATATGTATATACATATATATATTTCGAAAGAGGATATAACTGAAACTTGTGCAAAGGCAGCTGAGGTCGCCCGTAAAATCGATCGCGTGAAATTATTGTCCCCACACTTCTTCTTCTTCTCCGTCCTCTCGCAAGAGTCGATAAAGAATCGTCGTCTTGCCGCATTGACACGTTCCCCGTATGTTACACGTTCGTATATGAGCGATATTTCTGTCTACGCAAATTTAATTCGGTTATTGTTAAAAGTGTCGAGGCGATTTTGTTTTATTTTATCATTTATTTTTGACATTCGCGCGAACATATAAAGGGAACGTGGAAACGCGCGAAATTCATTTTTGTTGTATTGCGTCTTCGAAAGCGAATTTTATTCGCGGCTTTACTTTATATAGCAGTTATACTGCTATTAAGGAAATGAGCTTAGAGCGTTTCGAACATCTGCGTCTCTTCGACATTAATCCTCTCTTACGTCGACTCGTCTCATTGCATCCCAAAACGAATAGACCAAAGTTCCTCCGCCTTTCCCCCGTTGTTTCTCTTTTATCTTGTCTTTCGCTCTGCAGTTACGGCAATTTTGCTTCGTCGCGTTTCATAAACATTCAACCTCCCTCTTACCCTTCCTCTTTCCCCGGTCGCTTGCCTGCGGCTCGTTTGTGCTACAAATTGCTCTAAGAAGATTTCGTCGGGCGACGCTTTTGATAGACGCTCAGATCGTGATTTATGTTGTTCGCTCCACGCTTCTCGTTCACGATTCGCAAGCTTCTCTCGTGATATACGCGCGCGCGCGCGAGACGTTTTGACAATTTCCGATTTTAATCTTAAAACTTTTCGCTGAGGAAATGAAATGTGAATTTAATAAGCGAGAAAATCGCGCGAGTGATTCAATCTTCGCGAAATGTAGCGAAGTTAAGTTTTTTGAAATCTGATGTAACACATTTGTGCTCATGAAAAGCTCCACGCTTGGTGTTTCCTTTAATCAACACTACTCGAAGCGCAATTGCCGTCGCGTCACGACGTAATTGTACCTCGACCAACTATTAGTTTTTCTCAGTCTATCGCGAGGAGAGATGAGAATTAACTCGGCGAATTGAATAGCCTCGTGATCTCGGGGGGGCCACGCAACGAGTCGGCAGAGTGGCAGATGGCTCGGAAAATCTAGGATTACAGAACTAACGAAACTATCCAATTACCCGACGAGTCGGTTATCCGCGTCACGATCATGAGACTGCGAACGAAGAAACGAACCCACTTACGTATAGTCGGGTGTGCCACCCTTCTTGCCCGAAACGCCGAACAATCGTGATCTCGAATTTTGCTTGTGCCGCAAACGCGCTCGCTCGCTCGCTCGCTCGCGCGCGCGCGCGCGCACGTGATAGAGATAACGTCTGTTATCGCCGGCGGGATCGTTGTTGTACGGACGGAGCGTTGTGTGTATACGCTCCGTGAAAATCGGACCCGACGGTAAACCCGGCTAGTAGCTCGCGTGATTACTGGCGGAATACTCTCGCCGGATGGAGAACCATACAAGGGGGCGGATTTGTATAAGTTTCGCAATTTGTGGCTTCTATCAAATTTCGCATCGTATGAAAAAAACAAACAAACAAATTGCTACGTGTAAAAGAGAATAAAATATCCAGGTATTACAATAGATGTGTAGAGATGAAAAGAGAGAGAAAGAATTTTCACTCTCAAATTAATTAACAACATTCGCTTTGTTGAGTCATCTTGAATCCTATAAATCTGCGTAGAATAGACCGAGACTTTGCCAGTAAAATGCTGTTGCATATTTATGGCGCGTGATTTAAGTGAGAGAGGACACGAGCGATCGATATTATACACGTTGTGAACTTCACGTGGGATATTCCACTATCGACGTCGTCCGATTTCGAGAGCCATCGACGAAATCCCGCGGGTATCACGAATCCGCAATCAACCGACAAATTACCTCGAGTCCCACGTGTGTCCACATCGTATTTTATTTTCTATTGGCTTGACTCTACCGCGTTCCGTGACAGAGATAAAGATGACGTGTGCGCGCGCGCTGTCGACTGTCGTTCAACGTATGCGCGCATACCTACATACACGAACATAATAAAACACCGACTTGTCGTGTTACCTCATCCGAGAAAACATATAATTCTTCTCAACAAATTGCCGACGTAATTACGGAAGCGCTCGGGCTATTGAGAGCCGCGGACGAATTAACGGTTCGGTCGACGTAACGAGAGTTGATCATTTATCGTTGGACTTATTCTGCTGAGGGGTGTGAGAGCTGTATGCACTTCCTGGCTACAACTTTCGATGTTAACCTGTTGCTTCGGCGACGGATTTATTACTCGATGCAATGAATATTTCATCGCGACCACGATGACTTGTAATATGATAATTACGACAGTACGAGCGCACTTTTCATTTCATTGTGAAGTTGTGATTATTTTTCACACACACAGCGATCTTGTATCGCATATGTGGTGCACACAGTCAATCACATTAACAATCACAAAGACACTCGAACGGACGAATGTTTCTCTTCTTGTAAAATTTAAATCGCGTTTAAATTGCGAAATGAACAAACGTGGATATCGTTATTTCTCTTTGATTTTGTTTCTGTCTTATCGATTCTAAATCCATTACAATCTCGCTTCTGAAGAACCGTGGAGATTCTCGTGAGGGAGAGGCATATAATCATCTAACTACGCAATCTCGACGATATTCCACGCTCAAGTCGTAGCGTGAAGGACAACAGCACAACTGCGAGGAAGTGCGCTGGCAGGATATAGCTTTATTAAAGTTAAACAATTTCAGAGAGAGAGAGAGAGAGAAAGAGAAAGAGACGGGATGAAAAGCGGCGAGGCGTAATCCCGACGCGCGGTGTATTGGCACGAACTGTTTGCACGTGGTATTCCTTAAAGGTGGTGGCGTGTCTACCGTCTCTTAGAAAGATAATCGCAGTTCCGTCTTGCACGTTTACTTTATCTCGTTCTTCGCGATCTCTTCCTCTCTCTCTTTCTCTTTCTCTCTCTCTTTCGCGGCATTTATTCCACTTTTCTTTTCTTCTCCGCGCGAACGCGAAAGAGCAAACGAAATCTTGGCACGAGAAGAAACGACGAATGGTGTTATAGTTACGTCGATGCGATAAAGTTCGTGTTAGAAGCGGAAATTATGATATAACAATATTTGCACAGCTCTTTTTTTTTCACATCGCGGAAATTCATCTTCCTCATTGCTTTTTGCCGCCGCGAGATTATTGCACGTTCCGAGATATGTTTACTTTAGAGTAATCTATTTTGTCACGACACAATATCTCTTTTTTTTTTCACGTTATTATTCGCGATATAGATATATGTATATATATTTCATTTGTTATGGCCGCGATTTACGAGAAAACAGGTTTGCAATTATATACTCGCGATAATTAGTCATAGAACACGAAGCAGTATATGTGAGAATGATTAACCGTTCCCATAAATTTCCACGGACGTATTTTACGCGCGTGCGTTTACCTTTTCGCTACTCATATGTGAGAAGATCTTTCAAACTCGGAAAATTTGTTACAATGTCGACGCGTATTTCAAGAGCTGTAAAAACAAACGAAAATTAATGTGTTTAGTACATGCTAAATATTTTAATATTCGAAATAAACAAACTTATTTCTTTCTCTCTCTTTCTCGATTATAAATAAACACAACTTTAACTCTCTTTATTTTGCAATTTAACTAAATCTAATGTATCTCAACGAATATAAATGGTTACCTGTTAATATTGCGTTTGAAACAAATTATACAACCGATATGTTAGGTAGATCGCAGGGAATTTTGTTGTTTAATAGTTTAACGCCGATGATAGATTGTCGCACATACACCCTCGAGGAAAAGAGTTGCGCAATTTTTCACTGCCCGAAGTAATATTTGTTTTTTGTAGATCCGCGCAGCTTTTCCCGCGCTCCCCCCGCTCGTTTCCGAGCAAAGTAGCGAAAGAAATCTAGCAGGCGACCATTTCGAGGCTTATCTGTCTGGCTAACGTTAACGTCACGACCACTTTGTCTACCTCGTTGTCGGACGTTTTTGTTAGAGAATTGATCCTCCCCCTCTCGTGCCTCGCGCTTACATCCAAGAGCGCAATTCCGACCTCTCGATCGTTATCTAAACGATCATCTTCTCCTACGGTCGCGGTGGAGATAACCCGCGGGGATCGTTCTTCTGAAGGATCCACTTGGAAAACGGTCGTCCGGATATATTCTCTGCTCTATGATCCCCACTTCTCTTTCCGGTTGCGCAGACTGTGCACGAATTAACTTTCGTCATTGTTATACGGAGCTCTTCCTTCGGGCTGCGCACCGACGACAACGACGTTTCGACCCTCGCTGATCCTCGCGCGACGACGTTTCAAAAAAGTCTCTCTCGCCGTTCCTCTCTCGACCTTTCCAACGTCGTGCCTTCGTGAGCGCAGCTCGTAATTCAATTCCGTGTCGCCGAATCAGAACGATTAATCTTCCGACCGCTACACAACGAGTTTAGACACACACGCTCCGTCTGTAAAAGTGCAAAAAGAGACCTCACATTCCGCGAATTCCGTGGCTCTTTCTACGCTCGTTTTTTCCTTTAGCCGTGAAAATAATCGTTTGTATGTTCTTTTATTTCGACAAACGTTTTATTAAGCCGCGGCCGATTCGAGCGCGATTAAATCTAATTGAAAATTCGTCAGCGTCGTAACACATCGAACAATTTGATGATCGCGTGCGACGCGGCGCGCGATTTTATTAAAGCAAATTATTATTATTATTTTTTTTTTTCTAGCGATGGGTTGATCCTGAATGTGAAAAATTTACATTACCGCATTACCGCCGTTGCGATCGCTCTTACATTTACCGTATCAAAAATAAACGAGCTCCGTTATGTAACACAAATCGCACGCGATGCAAAAACCCAATGTCGCGTATTAAGCGCGAGATTGCAAAGCCGAATTTACGCTGCAATATCGGAAACGACATCTGCACGCAGCTGCTCCCCCACACGCGCGCCGTCCATTCGACCTTGAGCGCGTTGCTATTTTGTATCGAACACAATTCGCGCGTGCACCCTTGTGTAATGGGATTCCGTCGGAAACTATCTAATTTCTGCGCCCGTGCCTCTTTTCTTCCGGAACGGAATTTCCGCGTCTTTAAATAACGGCCCGCTGCATCGATATTCCGAGCGCAAAGAGCGCAAAGTGTGAATAAATTTCCATTCGACCGAATTACGTGCTGTAATATCAACTTTTTTTTTTTCTACTTTTCCCGGATGCGAATCGATGTAACATCGTGTATGAATTACATTATACTTTGAACGAGGCGCGCTATCTCTAATAATGTTTTTTAATAGACTACAGACACCGTATGTATTTTTTATACCGTGTATGTGTTTTTTATGTCGTAAAAAATTTAAAAAGCGGAAATGAAAGTTCGAGAGAGTCGGGGCTCGCGATCGGCGCGCAATGCGAGGCGAAGTTTTCCTCGCACGTCCATAACGAAGTTATACCCTTGGGCATAATCGTTGAACTCCGTTCGGGTCAATCGCACGGCTTGTGTGTGTTCAGCTCCTCCCATAAATTATAGTCGGTTCGCGAAACAGGGCGGAACGATGCATGATGCCGAGGTATCTCCGCTGTGAAGCTCACACACTGTACACAGTACAGTCAATTTGAACGTGAATTATAGCTGATGGCCAGGAGTATATGTACGCACGAATTTATTCGCTCGATATGTACAACGGGCGAAAATATTGTTGTGTTTCGTAAAACACAGTGAGGATAAGCAGAAAGAGAGAACGCACCGAGCAAATCCTTTCTCGTCGTTGCGTGTATTCCCAATTGGAATATCGCACGCACGCGATTCGACGATTCATCGCCGTTAGTTGACGCGGTCTTTGAGATATGAATCTCTTTTGATTAAAAGAAAGTTTTGGATCTTTTTGCGATTAGATGTGCGGATGATCTTGAGGAGTTCTGATAATGGGTTTAAATCGTAAATTAAACGAGCGCAAGAAACTTGTTGCGCTGGAGGGAGGAACAATCTTCATCCAATTAATTGATATCTCAATGTGGCAAAAATTATCTACTTACGTTATATATGTTTCTTTACATAATTTTTTTCTCTATGTATTTTAAAAATAAAAGAAGAGAGAAATAGAGAGGTTGGTAAATATATTCTTTCAATGATTTTAAAATCCCTTTGTTGGACAGAAAGAAAAAAACCACTTCCTTCGTAAAACGGTCACGCCAGAAGGTTCGCATGAACTTTGTTTGTATAAACCGGGCTGATATTATATATAGCTTGAAAAACCAGTTTTGCACGATGGCTTACCGATAAGAATCTGAATTATTGTATGCCGTATGGCCGCATTTAACTGCACCGGCTACTGAATGCCACACGACCGCGTAATCACAAAGTTATATCGTTGACACGTTCCGCCGACGCTGAAAAATAGCCGGCGGGCGAAAACCAGTGATTAGCGAAGAGCATAAATCACGCCTAACTGGAACACTCGATGTTCTTCAGTTGCTCATTTCATAGAGAGAGAGTTTTGCTGCGATGATAGAGTTACCGAAGGAAAATAAGCGATCATTATATCCTTTCTGTCTTCTCCTAGTTGTGATCGGTTTGATGTATGGAAACAAAATACTACACACAATTTGTGTTGAAACAAAACTTATCGTGTTTTAAATATTTGTTTGTACTTGTGTTAAAACTCGAAATATTGATAGCATCAAAGTTGTATACGTATTTTAATGAAAAAAAACTACTTTGCAAATGACACGAACTTGTTATAGAAAAGCGGTGTACGATAAACGTCTCGGTAGCTATTCACATGTCGTTTTTGTTTTTTGTTTTTTTTTCTGATCGTATGAAACAACAATCGAGATCTGATAGACCGAGTTTCCAAGTTGTATTCTATGTACCGCGTATTGTAGTTGTTGGGTCAGAATATATAGTGCAACACACCGCACATCGGTGTGCAAGCTTCAATTGTACTCGTTATCGCGATCGGGCTAGTTGGCTGTTGTTTAGCGAAAACGTGAGCGTTAAATAGAAAGTTTGCTACGGCTGTATAAGGAAGTTGAACTTTTGCTAATGTGTGTTCCTGATCAAGAGGCACGGTAGTGCCTCGCGCCGTTCAAGCGCGACTTCGTTGCGCGGAGATCTTCGTAAGGCAATATCTCAAGAACGACTAAACCAAACAATTTCGTTTTCTTAATCGCTTCAAAACAAAACATTAAAATACAACGTATTCTTGCTTTTTTTTTTTATTGTATCTCTGATTTGGAGATAGGCAACGATACAGTTTTGAAGTAAAAAATTCACGTTTTCGGAAACGTGATTCTTATTGTCGTCGCGCGGCCAAAACGTGTGCATTGTCTTTCCTCCTTGTCACGTGACCTTTTTTGGTCACGTTTTTCAAAACACGTGACTAAAGAAAAGTCACATGACTTTACTCACAAGTCGTTTTTCCTTTTCCCTCTGTCACGTGACTACGGTAAGGTCATTGACCTTGGTCGCGTGACTACGCCGAGGTCAATGACCTTGGTCACGTGACTACAGTGAGGTCACTGACTTTAGTCTCGTTTTTAAAGACACGTGACTAAGAAAAAGTTACCTACTTTAGTCACGTGTTTATTTATTACTAAAACACAGAGGTGTAAGAAAAGAAAACATTTATTCAATATATAAAAACTATTTCACACACATACACAAAACAACAAGGCTTTTTTTTACTATTGACATATATCTTACGCCGTGCGATAATGGGGTTTTCTAATTATATTCTGCGAGTGAATTAACGACCGTAACACAACTGTCGCACTCGTGAACGTTTCCGTGCGTATGTTGAAAAAGTCTGCATTTTTTCTCGTGTGAAAACAACACAGACGGTTTGAAAAAAAATAGTTGCAATGCGGTCCAAAGTACTTTTGGATGTGTTTTGCTTACCTGTTCCACTCGAGGTTTAACATTTCTAAGATTTTTAATTTAATACGCAAGGAGAGCCTGACAAAAAAATACGAGTCGTATCAAAAAGATAAATGCCTCTAGGCGCAAGTGCAACATCCGGCAGCTGTTCTTTTGTGCCTCTGTTTGTTTCCGGATAGTTTTTTCAGTTCGTGCACTCGACAACAATCTTCCCGCGGGAAGAAAGAAAATTATTCGCGAAAGCAGTCAGGGATCGCGAGCTTTTGTCCGCGCGATATTCGTACCGAGAGCGACGCGCGCGAGCGCGTGTCTCGTCCGAATAATTTTCATCTTAGTGCGTGCTTGTGACACGTGCTATACCTGGCGGTGCGTGATGCATGGCGACTCGTACAAGAAACAAATCGTCCCGGCTACCTCCCGGCAGCGAGGTGAGTTTTGCGCGCTTCTTCTTTTTGTTTTTTGCGAGAACGTTTCTATTCCGCGCGCGCGTAGAATGTTGATATATCTCGCGAAACACAACCGTATGCATCGCGCGTGCATTTATTTTTCTTTCGCGTCTACGTCGATACATACAAACCGTCCGGGATGATAAACGATCGTTCGATTGCTGCTGATTTCACAAAAGTAACGAGAAGCCAGAAAATTGCGTTTTGTTTTTTTTTTTTTTTAATTCTTTTTTTTCCCGTGCGACTCGTAATAACAAAACTCGTCACTCTCCGCACGTTAATAATACGCGTGTAAATCGCGACGATCTTTCGCGCGATGTAAAAATTATTGCGTTTCGAGATTGTCGCGATACAAAGCGCTCTGAATACATATTAATAAAAATGAGAAAAGTAATGAGAAAAAAAAACGCATTACACTAAATTCAAGCGAGCATATAAAATGCATGCGTGCGGTCGATGCATATGTTCCTTCTCTTTCCCGACGTCGTGCCATTCGCCGACGCGAGATGGTCTCGGGTGTAAAATCGTGCAACACGTACAAATGCACTTATATAAGGTCGAAGAGACAGCGTGTACGCAATGTCGACCGCCCGTGGCGCCGCGCTAGGGTTCTCTGTACTCTATGTAATCGCACATGGCTGGGCCGTGCATGCATGCATTCAAGAGCGCGATGCACGAAAGCACTGGACACGTCTCAAAAGGAACATGGACGACAAGAGCAGTACGTACATCAATAACAAAGGCAGAGAGAGAAATAGAAGGAGAAAAAAAGAGAGTAATACGTATTTTAACTATTGAATATTAACGTTTATCGTTAGAAAAGTTATTTTAATTAAAATTAAAGAAGGAAAAAAAAATAATTATCGAGTACTTAAGAAAAAAACCAGTATGAGGAAGAAAAAAAGGATAAACTGTCATTATAATTTTCCTTGTATTAATACAAATTGCATAACTGATACAATAAACCTGCAACGTGGATTGTTGCGAGGGTTTGTGTCGCATTCACGCGTTTCCGCTTACCACGACTGCTTACCCTCAGGATGAGTCATTCCGTCGTACATAGCTGGTGATGGCATGACGACAATCGCACCGCAATATACCGTAGCTACAATTCGGCAGTGACGTTCGATAACGATAAGCATCGCGTTTCATCCGTACTTAAACGATAAAATCTCCCATTTGTTTTATACAGGGTGTCGCGCACACAGCGCATTTATAGCTGAAGAAGAGAATTATGTATTTATATATATGTGAACAATGTGTTGCTTGAAATTTAACGTGTGGAATGAATCTCTCACTCGCGAAAGTTTCTCTTTATAACAATCGAAACACGAGAAATGTCAAAAGGAAAATCCGGAAGAGAACGAAGAGCAAATGTCGCGAGCAAATTTGAGGGGTCTCATAAACGTTTTGTATAAAGTTTCTACGAGCGTTCGCGCGAAATAGTAGGAAACATTTTGCGCGCGCGTACACACACGCACAGAAACAACGGGAGAACGTCAAGATGTCTTGAGGATAAGAGAACTAATTGTCACCCCAGACGTCCGTTTCTTCTCTAACCGTCGCTCGCTCGCTCGCTCGTTCGGGGATACTTTAATGGGACTTCCGGTTGTTGATAAAATCGCTATTCGTGCTTACGAATTTGCGTGCACTTCACTCACTCGCGCTGCTGCAGGCAGCCAGCGCGAATGTCGTGTGCACCCTCCCCGTAAGTGCCTATGCGATAATGAGGGTGAATTCGCGAGACCGCCAAATAAGCTCGCGCGCGCGCACGACGTACGGTCGCCGACTCTCGACCATGATCATTTTGATACTGACGTTTTCTTGCGCTTTAATTATTTCGCTTAAGCCGGGTCGTTGCCGGCTCAAGAGCGGAAGTGAAATATTTTTATGCTCAGGTAATATCGCGTGTGCGCGCGAGAAGATTGAGCGATTCATTAAGCAGTGCTTCTCGGGATAAAAAAGTGAGGGACGGTTGCAATTTCACGTGCTTGTGTTATTGCGACAAACGTAAGGAAAATGAACTTTTTCACGATGTTCTTTTTCACTGAACTTCTCTCCCTGCTTTCCCTTGGCTGCGATTTGTTGGCTTAAATATCGTCATTAATTTTCTTTTTTTTTTTCATTTTTTTTTTGGTATTAATGGGAGAGAGACGAGACAACGGAAAAGAATAAACGTGTATTTTACACGCTGTTTTTTTTTTATAAAGATATCAATGTCACTAACTAGCGGCGATTAAAATGTCCCCTTTAATTAGGCATTGAGTAACCCGATCCATCGCGTCCATCCGCGTGTAACAAGAGATTTTAGCGGAAAGAGGGAGAGAGAGAGAGAGGAAAAGACAAGCATTAAGCCATTATTATTGTACGTTCGATAAATCCGAGTAATTTAATTCCCGTGTCGTTTCACATGTCGGTTATTTCGTTATTCTATATAATGACGCGTTTCGTTTCGCGTTAATTAACTAATATTGTTTAACATTAGTGTGTCTAAATGTTCTCAATATTCTTGCGTGCATTATTAAAAGATGAATCATACAGCACGAGAAAACCCGGCGTCCAAGTTGGACATATCGCTTGCGTATCGTAATCGAACATACGCGGTACATGCGTAAAGTTCGCGGAAGTTCGCTTTTTGCTGGAGGAATCTGAGCCAAAACCCACGCTAAATTTCTCCGGTGGTCGTCATAAATTTCTCGGGTCGTGTAGAAACTTTGGTAAATAATTCTATAGGACGAGAATGTGTGTGTGTGTTTGTGCGCGCGCGTAAGGATCGAGGACCAAGTAGTGAGAGCCTTTGTCCCTTCCAGTTAGATATTGCTCCAAGTTTGCTATCTCGTGGTGCACGAGAGAAATAAACTGCGCTTGCGAAAATAGATACACGTGTGTATAGAAGCGCAATAATAATTACCAAGACGTATAGTGTTCATTTATTTCTCTGATAACATTGTAAATAAATAACATGGCGTATCTCTGGACGGTAACCTGAAACATTTGATATCAATTTCTATTAATTAAAAAAACTTATATTCAACATGTGAATATTTATACGTACACAATGGATGTTTTACAATGTTCTATTTGCGTTCAACGAAAAAATATATTTGATTTTGGTGATTTTTGTTATTTTTTTAAACCATGTGCAAAACGGATATGACACATGTTTAGCGACGCGAAGCTAAACAATATAAAATACGATATTTTGAATATAAATGATGATAAAAAAAAGAACGCGAATGGCAGATTTACGAGAGAACGGGGAAGAATCCTAGGAAACCAATGATACGAAAGTAACGACTGTGCGGTTTCCGTTCTGGGATTATTATGACAAACGGACCATCGAAAACGGCGATTGGATCGGTTGCGAATACGTGCGATACGTGTTATCGCGACGCGTGTGTGCGTAGGCGCAAAACGAAGGAAATGGTTTGTATGTGGTGAACGTGCCCGATGGAAATAGCATTCTCCCCCTCTCTTTCTCTCGATGAACCGAAATGTATCGAGAGCCGCGATTTTTATCAAAATTTCAGTCCTTGCTCTTTCTCTCTCTTTATCTCTCTCTCTCTCTCTCTCTCCTATATACGCGCGCATTATGATAGTGTGTTTGTGTTTGCTATTTTTGAATTCGTTGTTACCTCTCAATATCGTTTTGCGAGATAAACTCGACCTAAAATTGACAAGTAAATTTATAGATGAAATATAGGACGACGATAGTTTTCTGAAATACTCTGCGCGCACACTCTCAAATTGTACATAAATATGTATACGTACGTATATATACAGATCCGAATACTATGTGGACGCGCGCAATAGTCGAGCGCCTCGAAAAATGCTCGTGGCCATCGACACGCTGAAAAATGCCGACCATCTCGATAGAATATCGAATCAAATATCTCTTGCTTTCTTTCTCTCGCTTCCCTTTTCGTATCGTTCCTCTTTTTTCGTGCTTTTCTTCGTTTTTTTTCCACCGTCATCCTCGTCTCCAATTTCGTTCTCACATCGCTGATGTAGAAAACGAATTCTTTTTATCAGAACACCATTTGGCCTGAAAAAGATCGCGACTGCATTTCCGCTTTGTCGCCAAAGATTGATATCGATTAACACAGTTGAAAAATAATATACTCTCCTTATCTGTCGTTAAAAAAAGAAGTTATTTTTTTTAAATTAACTTTAATAAAAAAAAACTTCTCTATTAAATTGTTTAATAAAAAATGTAAATCAAATCTGGAAAATAATTCTTCGCAAATGTTTCTTCTGAAATCTAACGGCGAATAATAATTGATCGGATCTCCTCGCTAAAGAAATCAGTGTCCCGCGTATTAGTTATATTTATTTTTTTGTCGGTTTTCTGTGATATCCGCGTCAGTAGATTAAACGGCGATGTTGTGTTCATATCGCGGAACGATATCAGAGAATTATAATATTACTCTCGGCGCGCGGTAAAACGTCGCGATGGCAAAACGAGAGTTTTTCCACGGGGGAGATTTGCGTTCAGGAATCGCGCGCAATAAAATGTAAATTTTATTCCACGCAATTTGGCTAAGCATTGCCTGTGTTCTCCCGCATTCTTTTTACCCTTCCTCTCTTTACTTTTTCATATTCCTTTTTTTGCACATGCCGCTCGCCCAGGCTGTCATAAAACAAAGCTCCGCGTTTACGACCAAAAAATTTGAATGAACGAAATCGAATAAAAGCACATAAAGGAAACAAACACTGCACGCACTGCCATTTTCCTCCGTTTCTTTCGCGAAGTCTTACACTTTTATATTACGTCCCGCAAAAATATTGTACATTGAACGCAGTTCTGCGCCGGGAATTGGACGTTCCCGGAAGTGCTGTTCATTTCTCTTGTATAAATCCATACGCCCGTACACCTGCCGCCGGAATAAAACTGGCCCGGGTTCCTATACGCGAGGCACGTATGCAGTTTATTTAATTTACGAAAAGTAACGAGACCTCTCTCTTTATCGCGAAACCGAGAGTTTCTCGCTCCGTGCTCGATTACAAGTTCGGTATCTAAATCATACGCGTCTTCTTTGGTAGAAATTCGATTTTTTTTTTTTTTTTTTTACACTATTTATCTTGAAGAGAAACAATAAAAAATTGTTGTAGCTCTAATATTCTCTTTCTCTTTCTTCCGAATGTCCACGTAAATAAAAAGCGAGCTTTTAATAGCACGTGTAATCCGTCGGAAAAAAAAACTTTCCTTTGTAATCTGGTATTCCTAGAATTAAATGAATTTCTCTCTCCGGTCGGATAGTCTCTGATATCAATAACGTTCGCTGTCGCGGATGACAAACCCCGCAACAGACGTATAAACGTGTAAATTCGCATTGCGACCTGCTAGTAACAAGGCCCATTCCCCGTCGGTCGTTCATTCCACTTCGGCTTCCAATGCTGTACACTCCCTTTGTAATAGCTACAACGTTCTATAATTAATTTCAACCCTTCCGGGAAATCCATTATCACGTGCAGTCGGTCTCACAGATATCACGACGCCATAGCGGCTGAAAGCTCTCTGTCCATTCAGAACGGAAGACCGTTATTGGATCTATTGACTGTCCCAATGTTGAGCGTGTCTCTCATTCGGAGTGAAGCGTTTCGTCGCGGATTATTGTAATTAGCGCGATTACCACGAAGCTCGCGCGTTGCTCTTTTTCAGATTCCCGTTTCCAACGTTGAGAACTGGCAACCGACTTTGAAAGATGTGAAAAATATATTTTCAAGTAAACAAATTTACAGTTCGCGCCCTGAAAAACAAAAACAAACAACCGTGAATATTTACGTGCAAAGTAAATGAGAACGAAAGCGGACAGTTACGTTGCGATATATATCGAAACAATTTACTTGCGCGACGCTAATCCGGAGATTTGCGGGAACGGCGGATTTGCCGCGCGCTTTATCGTTAAAATCGCTGTAGAGCTCGAATGACGAGTGACGCGAATAATCGCCGAAAATCCTCCAGACAGAAGCGAATCTGCCCCGGAGGGGCATGCGTCAGGGTATTAATCTTGGTATTCCGATACACGCGCGGATGGGGCCGCATTAAGGAAACTCATCGGAAGGAGCAGCCTGCAACAGACAGTGCGCGCATTTACCAGCGACCGCAGACTAATACCTACCGATCTACTTAATCCCCGAACCCTTTAGGACGTCAGAGCGGCACCTGGTAATTAGCGCTCCCATCAACAAACAATGGATACCAATTTACCTTGGATAATGGCGAGACAAGAAAGATTATCTCCCTTCTATTCAATACATCGGTCTATGATGTTTTGCGCGCGGAAAGTCAACGCGAATTTTCAGACGATTGCGATGTGAAATATTTTGCGGAGCGCGTGGTCTTCGCCACATGCGAGAACCAAGAGCTGCATGTGTTCCCGACGGACCTTGAGTCGATCGCGGATTTAAACACAGATCTAGCTATTTGCAGGGCTTTTAGCGAGTGAGACTTTAAATTCTTTGTAAAAGATAAACGAAACGTGATTTTCTTCATAATAATACTTGATAATAAATCTTTCTTCTCGAACAACATTTACGTGTCTCTCTCTCTCTTTCTTTCTCTCTCTCGACACAGTTTTCCTGCGTAAAACTTGGTGTTGTTTACAATGCAACAGGCAGAGTGCCACGGATCCGTCGAAATCAAATCGAAAAGGAGTCATTCGCGAAGAAGGTGGTTATGTTTCAGATGATGTAGCAAGAAAGCGATCGGATAAAGGGAAAGAACAGAGGCAAGGAAACACGCGTAAAGACAGTAGAATGATCTTCCACGTTGCCATATTGAATTTCATTTGGGTATCCACTTTCATGTGCAGATGACATTCTTTGTCTTCCTGGCCGACGGGAATATTGCATTCTTCCGGAAACCTTTCCTACCTTTTCCGGGCGTGGAGGCTTCTCATCCGGTAAAATGAAATTCCTCGTCCAATTTGCCATCCGGTGCGAGTGCAAACGACCTCCACCACTTCTTGATATAGAAAAAAGAGAGGAACAGGAAAATGGAAAACGGAGCACGAAAAGAACAGAGAAAGAGAGAGAGAGAGAAAGATCGGAAATCGGAAGCCAGAGGGCAAACTGTATCGGGGCGAGAGAGAGAGAGCCCGAACGTCATATGTGACACTGGCGATTGCTCGCTCGTTCGGTCCGTTTTTTTCTCCCCCGTTTTTCCGTGGGCTCGTTTTGCTTCTCTTGACTGCGAAACTCGATATCGCACGCAATAAAATCGAACCTTTTGAGAAAGCGACCCATACCTTCGACTCCGAGTTATTTCCATGACTTCCACACGCCACACCACCACCAGAGAGAGAGCCGGAGCGTGGGAGAGCCGAGCAAACAATACCGCCGATTTTAAACGCTCCTACGTGTACACATGCCAGTACGGAACTTTATTTCTAGCGGCCTCCTTCTTCTCCACCTTCTTCCGCTCGCTTGTGAAATCGAAAGCAATGTTAATACCCTGGACGCGTGATTCACTTCAGGGTCGCGTTGTCTTCGATTCGATTTCCTATGGAAAAAGGAAGATTACTTTTTTCAGACTGTGTTTTATATTAATTTTTGTTTATTAAGTAGAGATGTTCAAAATGCAAGAAACAAAAAAAGCAAGAGAGAAATGTATGTGCACGTATAAATTTTAGCAAGTAAAATTTTCATTGTGAAATATGTTGTCAAAGATGAAAGAAGACTTTATACGAGATTTTACGGTGGATGGAATAATATCGGTAGAACGGTATTAAAGTTTGTTCTCGACAGGGGAGAACACGTTCTCCGGATCCTGGCTAAATTTGAATCGCCGAAAGTTTACAGTCGTTACTTGGAAATTGAGATTCGCAATCGATTGATCTGCAATGCGAATGGTGTTCGAGGATATTCACTTTGAAGGACTATTACCCTTCGCTCAACATTTCAGTCATTTGTTCGCATAATTCTTTTATAATCGAAAAGAGGATTAGTACAATTTTTCGTAGATGTTTTTTATCCATTTTGTCGATCGAGCTTTAAAACCGACTTACCGTGTGTACATGTGTGTATCTGTGTGTTTACATTCTCTGATTTTCAAGCTTAACATCTCGGAGAAAATCGTTTCGAGTTTCTTCCTTTTTCTTTCTCTGTTTTTCTCCAATATATACAGCGAAACAAACCAGCGCGCATTTTAAGAAACACTCAGAAGGTTTGTTCTCTTCCTTTTTCTCTTGTTTCTTTCATTAACCGAATATCTTCTTTTTTTTTTTATTTCCTCTCTTCTGTTTCGGAGAAGAAGCTAACCGATAAAAATTTCTCTTTTGTTTTTTTTCAGGTAAATTGTCCGATGCTCTCTCTTTATATTTGTTCATCGCAACTTCCCTTCTCAACGACGACACAAGGTGAGACAAAGAAAACGATTCATTAAGTCAAGGTGGAAATGTTAACATTATTTACTTGAAGTAAAACAGAATAACATTGAACTATGCCGAAATACAAAACACTGAAAAGTAATGTCACACACTTGACTTTATCGCGTAAAAATCATTTGTCTAATAATTCACCGATTGCAAAACTCGTGACTCAAATGTCATTGATTTACAATGAATGCGTTCAAATTGCATACGTTTACTTACGAAAGGAGGTCGCATTGTGTGTATCCTTATCGGCGACGAGTCACAGTCTGTCGCGAAGCAGTCCTGCATCTCGGGTTGGCTATTATTTCTATCTTTGATTGCATCGACGCGTCAAGCATACTACGGCGTCACAGGTGTGTCACGTGCGTATATTCGACCATTGTTCTCGGTTGACGCAACGCGATTTTTTTTTTTCGGTTTTTAAATATATTCCAAAAGCTTCTTTTCTTTTACTTCGTCAGATTCACTTCTGTACGTTCTAAATCTTCCAGGTTTTTTCTTTTAAAAGTAATATACTTTTTTTTACCAAAAAAAAAAAAAAAACAGTCTTTCTTGCAGCACATATCTTGACATTATTCCGTTAAAAATTACAATGATAATAGAGAGAGATTTTTTTTTCTCACGACAGAGTACGTGTATGTGCCATTGAAAATTCTCACGGGACTTATAACGAGATACGTAATGTAAAAATACCGTTGTTCTCCGTAGTTCGGGTAACAGGCGGTATTTTTACATTTATCTCTTCCAGTATTCCATAGGACCTTTCCTAATTATACGGGAGAATAAATTATAACACCCTTAGCTTTCTCTCTCTCTCTCTCTTTCTAGTTTCACTCTCATGTAATTTTACGTCGCGTTACGCATACATTATCTGGAAAACTCGAGAGATTTAAACACACCACGAAATATAAGAGTTATTACAGATGTTGTTGTTTTTAATTTTGTACTTTTTCTCTCATATATAGCGATAACATAATTTCTCAAATTATGAGAAATAAATTATACAAATTCATTCCGCTAACTTGGTCTTTAAATCATAGCATTTGATATATTTGACTTATCGCCGGTGGAGTATATTAGCATGTTTTAGGGAAAACAGATGCAAGAGCTTTATCGCGTTTCTCTCTCGGTGTGCCTGCTGTGATTAAAGTGCATGCGAAGCCGATGACGCGTCGCGATTAGCGAGGAACCGCTCCCCGTGAGAAATCCTAAGACGCTTTCGTGATGATATTAGCTTTAAAGTCCGCACGCAGTTTATTCCTCCTGTAAATTCAGCCGAGTGGCGATGATGCCGGCGCTCGTGAACTCGCGTTGATATGTGTACGCGCTCCTTTCCCTCTCTCTCTCTCTCTCTCTCTTTACCTGTCCTGTCTCTCCACCTCATTTTCGACTTTACTACGTGTGCACGCGCGCTGTGTGTGCCCGCACATAAGTGAATGGAATTTGCCTAGCTGCCTCTCCGCGGAATTTCATTTTCCGACCCATCCACCATCGCTAAAGTCCTCTCACTCGTTTCTCTCTTCTCCTGCATTCGCATCTCTTCACTCGAAGAGAGAGAAAGAGAGAGGCGGGCGCGTCGCGAGATTCTGAGGACGGTATTATGTCACAATTTGCAAGCTGACACACGCGATTCATCGTCATCTTACGCGACGAATTCGTGACCCCACTATTTCGCTACTCGCGGTGAAAGCATGGTAAAGAATGAATATACGTTGAGAGTAAAAGGAAAAGACAGCACAGAGAGAGAGAGAAGAAGAACGTGACAGTAGTTCAGGAACAGGCATCTCGCGAAATAAGATGCACGTACGTTCTGAAGAAGACGGATGACGCGCGCACTTGCGTCGAGAGAGAAAAATATTTTCGGTCAAGAATGTCGTTCTTTTTCGCTGTTCGGTGCTGCCTCTCTTTTATATGTAGCTTCGTTTTTTTTTCTTTCTTTTAAACATTTTAAATTCATTTCCCGAACAGGAAATGAAACCGGATGACTTTGAGGAAAAAAAAAGGGAAAAATTCACTTTCGTCGCTCCTTTAAAATTTACTTCCTTTTTGTTTAATTAATTTTCATATTTAACCGAAGTGAATCCGAAGATTATACGCTAAAAGCCTTTTGAGCAGTAGGCGGACTAATAATTTTTTTTTAGTCTCTCTTGAAATATTTACCGGGATACGCGTCTGCAAATTTCTCCGCTTCGATGAAAAGCGCTGAATGTTGGAAACATATTTCTTCACCTTTACTCGACGCGATTCTTGCTCGAGAGCTTCGTCTATGAAACCCGGAGAAATTTGTTTCCAACATCTTGCGGTTTTCATTAGAGTGCGGAAATGCGCAAGAGTCGCGAATATTCCGTAGAAATCGTTAGACATTAGAGAGACACTCGAGAGAGACCGAGGGATAAAGTTGCGAATCACCCACCATACCACCACCACCACCTCTCGACTTCGTTAACGACCACCTCGTAACGCTTATCATCGGATCGCAATTTTGTCCCGCTCATAACAGTATCTTTCTCTCTGATTGCGAAACACAAAGTCCGGTTTTTGTCACTGTTTATTCGAGGCAGAAATTCTCCGGCAAAAGCAATTCCCGTTTGAATTCTCTCTAAATAGTTGCGTAAACTATAATACGGTAATAATGCAAGTAGCCTTTTGGTATCATGTTATTATTTCTCTCGTATATATCTCGTATACAACTTTCGATCGGATCCATAACTTG
Organism: Pseudomyrmex gracilis; assembly: GCF_002006095.1. NCBI lineage: Eukaryota > Metazoa > Arthropoda > Insecta > Hymenoptera > Formicidae > Pseudomyrmex > Pseudomyrmex gracilis. The sequence continues at coordinate 233,689 of NW_018020598.1, forward strand.
TTAGAACATTATTGTAAAACAGCGAAAAGATAATAGCTTTTACGAGATCATTAATCTGTTAATGGCACAGTGTCTCGTCGCCGATCTCTCGTTTCTTTTGCTTTCCCTTTCGTCCCCCTCATAAACACGACAAGCGGACAAGAGGCGTGGAAGCCTTTTCTTTCTCTCTCTTTCCTCTCTCTCTCTCTTTCCCATTCTCTGCTCTCTCCCCAATTTGGATTGGACGTGCGTGACTGAACGGAAACTGCGTAATCTGTGTAATACCCGTAACACACCATTATGTTATTACGTCGGGGTGTTACGTGTCCACCCACGGTGCTGCCTGTGGGGCTTTAGAGCCGTATAACGCTACACGCGCGTGCTCCGTTCGACACAGTGAGAGGCATTAAAAGGCTCTTAACGTGTCTTCAAAAAGGGTTATCAAGGGGGGAGCGTCGAATCCCGCAGATATCATTCGTGCGCGCGCGTGAGCGAGTTCGTCTATAAATTATTAACAACGAGAGGGTTGATCAAAACTGCGCGGATGATGCGCTCTCAACATTTATTAACGCGTGATTTGATAAGCGTTTTTGCGACTTTTGCTTTTTCAAAATCTATTACGAGAGAGAAAGAAACAGTTTTCTATGCGGAAAGATGTATCCGAATTACGAAATTACGCACAAATTATTTTTTTCGTGAGAGTTATTTATCTGTAATGAAAAAAAAACTTTAACGAAATATAAAGAAAATTATTATCATTGCAATTATAATGATAATTTTCAAGAAGAAAAAAGAAAGCACAAAAAGCCTGGCGCATGTAGGTCTGCGCGATATATATCCGTGGAAGAGAGTTTTCGCACATAAATGAAAAGTATGAATGCCCGAGCGAAAGAAAAAGAGAACGGTGCGCGTCAGAGCATAATTGGTAGCGGGCATTTATTTTACTTAAAAGGCGCTCTTGCGCGTGTAGAAGACGGCACTCATCACCCTCGAGACGCAATTATTCCTAATTATTTCAGCATCTCAGGAAGAAGAAAAGAAAGGGTAATTTAGGGAGGGCTGAAATGAAATTTGCCGTAAGTACTGCCGGTCGCGAGACACCTATGTATGCGTTAAAACCGTGTTCATACCAGCACAAGCGCTACACGTAACTCGTTACACGTTTGCATATTGTCCACCTTTAATTAAAATGCTATTTGGAGAAAGAATTTATTTTCGCTTTCCATTTGTTTCGTCATGAAAACAACGGTAATGCTAAATGTACAATTTTTTTTTTTTTTGTAATCTTGTTAAAATGTACACGTACGTGTAAATTCAACACTCTGCGCGCAAATAGCACAGTCCTGATGAATTATTGTCAGTGCTCGTGCATTTGAAATTTGCGCGAGCCGCGCGCCGCCGCGAATTGGAAATTCGCAAAAGCCGAGTGTGTGAATTATTTGTGAACGTATCCTTAGCGAGAGATACGCGGTGTGAACGCACCTTACCGCGTGTGTCCTTGTGTTGGTTTTTGCGCGACGCGCAAAGTGCAACGGGCAGCCCCGCGGCGACGGTGATCGTTTGTAAATGCAAGCCACGTAAAGGGATAGGTTCACTCATTAGGCGGTAACTACGAGTATCCGCTAACCGACTCCACACCTCGTCTCCCGGTGCCCTGCCCGACGAACGTGGCACAGCTAGGAAATTCGCGTTGCGAGACAACCTGACCACGCAGTCCACAATAGAATTACAACTGTCGACGACTCGTGTTCGCCTCGTTCTCTCCCTTGATGTTTATTCTCCAGATACAAAGGGTAGAGAGAGAGTAAGAGAGAGAGAGAGAGAGAGAGAGAACGCCTTCCCGAGTGTACATATTACATTTAGACCGTGCTTCTCGTCAAAGCGATATCCGTGAGGACGTCATTATTATAAAATACGACGCCGAGAAAGCGGAAGAATCAGGGAAAACGATACCGTTGTGCGCCGCGAGTCCGAATAATTACAGTCTGCAGCGCGCACAGGACAATGGGTGTATCGGTACACCTTGTCTCTCGCACATTAAAGCAGACTCTTACTCTCACGTGACGTCGACGGATACTCTTCTGAAATATTTTATCATGTATTAACTATATAACGACCTCAGAATTCTGAAGAAAATAAGAGATCAGATCGTTATGCAATAATAGAACGAAAAGAAAGCAGGAAGTTTCTCGATATTGAAACTCGGCAAAACAATTTTATCTATGGAGAATAAATGTTCACTCATCGCGCTGACATAGATATAGACAAAGTTCGATTCCAAGTTTTCGCGATAACGAAATCCCGAGATCAGAGAAGACGACGCGCGCGCGCGCGCGCTCTTATCGCGCTCTTAATGACGGAAAATTTCGGTCGAACTTTATGACTTTCGGTGGAAATGCGTCTAATTGAAAATGTAGTTTACGTTGTCGTTAATGAGCGAGTTCCGAGCCTCTTCCGACGAGAATTCTATAATGTTCACGACGTCGAGCGAAAGTTTCGATTAAAAGGGAAGATGCATCGTTAGAAGTGCATCGATATGATTCATTTGGACTTGATTTTCCTAGACATTGCGTGTGAAAATTCGACAGCATTTTAGATTCTATCAAAATAGAGTTTCGACGGAGATGTCTCATTGGTGCGTATACGATAAAAATCTCGGGGAGAGATAGGAAGAATAATATCGATAGCACAATTTATCCTCGGGAATTTTTATTATCCTTAAAAGTCGCATTTCTAATAATCAGCATATTGCAAGCGCGAATTAAAATAATAAATAATCGCGCCACCGTATCGAACAAATAGCGAATTGGAAATTCGTCCCGCTGTTTTATTTATTTAGATACGGGGGCGTGACTACAGTGTCCTCCTCCCTTCGTAACGTGTGTAGATGTGTGGGAGAATGTATTTGAAACCTCTCCCTCGTTTCTTCTCATCTCCCTTTTCCCGAGTTTCCCGTGTCGGTGGATCGCCTTTTTATAAAGCCAAGTTAGTATAAGACTCCCTCGGGACTCCCCCGGGTCCGAGGGGATGATGTACTCGCCTCGAAACTGCTGATAGTATCCTGGGAAAACCGAGAGAGGCATTCGTTCGAGACTTACGTAACCTCGTTCGGTTCGGACCTCATTCCTTCCTCTTCCTTTCATTCGTCTTTCTTTCTTTTAACTTAACCACCCACCTCTCGCTTCCTCAGACATTTCCTTCACAGATTTTCGCCACTTTCTTCCTTTTCGACTTCCTTTTAATTTCCCCGAGTACGAAAATTTCGGTTCAGGTAATTATTGCGCCACTATTGTTTCACACAGAAATAACTAATGTCGCAGCTGAGAGAACTAGTGTGCCCTTTGTTTTTGCGGATTTTATTTTTGCCTTTTGTGCGGAGTGTACAAAGAGAGTAGCTTGCACCTTTGTGAAAAAAAAAAAAAAAAAAAACTCAAAAGTTAACTTCTGAACTGGCGGTCTGTTTACAAATCGACTGATTGCATGAACCGATTTTTAAGAGAGAAAGAGAGAGAGAAAAAAAAAGAGAAAGAGAACTGAATCGATCAGTCTGTCGGTTTGCTCAACAATGAGTTTCTGGCACCGCGATTCTCAAAAATGCGCCTTTGCTCGTTTTTGCTCTTCGAATCTCTTTATAGAGACAATGCAATTTACTGACAACTGCGTGTATACACAGATGTTAAAAAAAACAACAAACACTCATATATATGCGTACAACCGTATGCGCGCGCGTGTATGTGCTTCGCCCCGGGACGACACAGCGTTAATTGAATTTTTAGACCCGCGTCGTTCGGCGTGACTTTTCATAACGTGTGCGCCGTATATATCTGCGGGTCATTCCGACCTCGTGGTGGTGACAGCGCGCGGACTGAAAAAGAGGGGCTAGAGAAACAAACGCTCGGAAACCTTTGTCCGCAATGTTCAAACGAAGACCCATTGTATTTCGCGCATTTTGTAAAGTTATTCGCGGATTTTTTTTTTCACTAAACGTTTAATAATCTCTTTTTTTTGCGTTGTCGATTCGAAACTTTTGTTTCGCGATTATCATCGCGAAAATTATCGCTATATAAACACTTTTGATCTGTCCGGATAAAGGGATGATTATTTTAACTGGGCGCGCGCGCACACACGTACTGCAAATCTATTGAGGATTAATTAATAATCGTTGTTATATAGAGGATTGTAAATGTAAAGAAGCCACTCGAGTCCGACGAGAGCGGGTATAGATTTAATACAAACGCTCAACCCGGTCCGGCTTTTAATGAAAACGCTGCAAGTACATCGAGGATTAATTAGTTCTGCTCTCATCGGTGCGCGTCTAGAAATCGATACCTGTGCAAAGCGCTACACGTGCCCATCTATGTTCGCGCCAATCTAGTCCCACCTAGATAGCGGAGCTTTCGGATCTACCTCGGGCGTTCAGGTCGATAATTAAATTTCATCTATAGCGGAGGTCTCTGCCGAATATTAGTCTCCGGAGGTATTGCCCGGGTTGTTCCTCCGGAGAGCCATCACCCATCACTGTTGCGACACAGTGACGTGCCATCGCGAGCACACAGTTCTCGGCAGTCGATTGCTACACGGAGCACATGTGCGAGATAATAGCTGTAGAAGAACAGAGATACAAAGTTTGAAGTTAATCCCGCACGGAGTTTGAAGTTAATCCCGTTTTTTCTTTTTCTTCGTTAACATTTTTGGCAAGTGTATAAATTATGATAGTATTTGCATTTTTATTAGTCTCAACATATATATGTATATATATATTATTTTGAAATAATCAATTTGTTTCAAAGCATCTTTAAATTCACCGTTTATACACACATACCGATTAGATAATTCTTCAACGTCGAGTTGCGCTTTGAATTTTTCTGCGGTCGTCGCGAAATCAGTCGTACGTATACGTAGGTAGGTAGGTAGGTAGCAACGAAGGCTATCACGATGGTCCGATCGTTATTGAGTGCCGACGGACTCCAGAATCCAATATTGTATCGTTAAACGAGCACGGACCGACGATACGTATCGCCAAAGCCTCATCGCAGTTAGTGTAGGACAATCGGGATTGATGATCCGCAAATGGTCGCATAGTTTCCTACCTACGTTCGGTTCATCGCGAGGAACGACGCGCTCGCTACATTCATCCTCCTCTCCTTCTCGTGCGGGGGATGAAAATCATGATTTGCAGGTGGTGTATACGTTGGTATACGTTGCACGTCGATGTTACATTTGAACTATATCTCGGTTTAATCAAATTACCACGGCGAAACAATTAATCCCATTTAGTGCGCGGAGAAGCGCACCGAGTATACCTATCATTGCCATCACCGCGGCCGTTTTATCATGTCGCTCGTCATAATCGCTCATAACAAGCCGAACGCGCGATATTGCTTGCAAAATCCCGAGAAAATCAAATTTTAAATCGCGATCAAAAAACGGAGAGAACGGGTAGAAACGCCATAGCGCGCGCACGCGCGAAGACAGTAATCAAATAAAGTTGATTCGGACGAATATAATTGCGCGAAACGTGTCCTGGATATTTTTGCGCGTTTCGACGTGTTAATTACACTTGACACTGTACGTCGAAATATTTCAAATAACAAAAAAAACAACGAAATGGAAATTTTGAACTTTATAGGGAGATATTTCACATACGCGAGTTCCGAACAAAGAGTAAATTTCCGAAATGTGAATATTTGAATTAAATTTTTAATTAGAATATTTTCACGTATATTAATTTCCACGTTCAAGTGAAGAAATTAAAAATATTTGCGTATGTACTTGTGCACGCATCCGGCATGTTGGTTTGCATCGATCTTGCTGTACAACTTGGTTGTACAACTTCACGAGCTTTTGAATTGTTGAAGAACAACGAAAGCCTGTGCGCGGCAACTAAATCAAAGTGCGCAATTGCATTGTCGTACGTGCGAATCTTTAATTATAAACGAGAATAAAAATTCTGCTGCTGTTGCTGTTGGAACTCGAATCCTTACTTTAATAACCGAGTAAACCGATAAGAAACTTTTTTAATTAGCCGTATCGATCGTTTGCTCGCGCATATATCGGCAACCCATTATTACGCGAAGATAATTAAGTTTGAGACGTTTTTCGTGCTTTCTTTTTTTTTTTTTTTTTTTTTTTCCAAGCGTCTTCTCCTCACCGACGCGATATTCTTTATGGCGTGCCGATCTCTCTCGGCGCGGGATTAAGAATTCTTCGCGGTATCTATCGGGATGCCGGGATTGAATTCTCCAAGCTCGACTCGTTCCGCGTGCGCCTCGTTCCTCATCAGTTTCCGCGTCGCCCGATTCGAAATGATAAAAGTGTGTATTTAAGTGTGCGCAAGCGTTTGTAAGCGTGCGACGTCACGTACGTCGGGACGCGAACGACAAAAAAAAAAAAAAAAAAAATCTCATCTTTCTCTCGAAATGATTCCGAAAACCCATTTCGCGTTCGGCAATCGACATTCTTCTCCCGTTCTTTTAGATCGTTAATTTCGCAGCCGCCGCCGTGAAATCCTCCGCGCGCGATTAATCCGAGAGAAATTTCTGGAAAGCTAAGCTAAGATCAATTAAAGTTGAAATCCGAGACGCGTGTACAACCCTCTCACGTATACGCGATTTCCTTGGAACAAGAAAGGTAGAAGAGAACAAACAGTGCTTAGTCCCGCGCGTCGTCTTCTCGAGCAATTCTACACCAACGCGGCGACACGTGACTCGATTGTTTCCCAATAACGGCGAACGGAGCTGAGATTCGAATACGATTCTTCAGAAGTGAAGATAAAGAAGCTGAAGATAGAGAGAGCGCAAAAGAGAGAAGAGAAACTGCGCGAATTTATCTGAAATAAAAATATTAGAAGACCCGTTGAAAAACAGCAGTATAAAGTAGTGATTAAACGAGGAAGAGAGAGAAAGAGACGGAACTTTTTGAACGGGAAGTGGCTCGTTATTGCGATCATTACAAAGCACCGTCATTACGCGGCATTATATCGTCGGAGGCGAATCGATTTTCTCGAGCGGGCGTGGTTGACGATCGGGTTGTGATCGCGATCTGCCTCTGCTCGCCGGGATGTCGATACGATGCCCGAACCTAATAGTCTGTGTACACTCAACCGATGAAATTGCTTCGCGGGTTCCCTTTATATCTTTTCTTTGTTTCCTCCTCAGCGAAGAGCGAGTGTTTTTCTTGCACTCTTCTGTTGTGCGACCCTTAATGAAAACTTTGGCGATGATTGTCGATCGGGGGTGCGTCTTTACACGCGATCTGAACACGCGCACAGTGTCCGCATAAAAATAAACAAAAATGTGCGCAAAATTATTATTTTGTAAATTCAAGTTGTTAAATAAATGCGACGAGTTTGGTAAATTGTTTGCGCGATGTTTGTTACGTTCCCCGATGTAATAAACACAAATTAGAAGAGAAACAGTTTAACTTTGGTGAAAGTAAAGCGTTTGGAGAGAGCGTGAACTGTAATTTGAGAAACGGGCGGCTTTATTACGTTACTCGTTCGTAATTTTCGTAAGGACATCAGGCCGAAACGAGTTAAATGCTCCATGGGAAAGCCTCAGTTGGAAAGGTTTACGTCGCAGAGTGTTTCAAGCTGTTTACTTTGGGCGTTCCAAGCACATCGCGCTTTGCCATTAAGCCATCCCCCGCGTCGCCCCCTCTTTCACCAAGCGGACATTCGCGTAGAAAACTTTTTCACGATTATTTCATGAAACGTCGCGGACACTTACGCTCTGTTAGTCTATCTGCGCTCCACGGCCGCGCTGGTGAAACCCAGCCATTTCTAGGCGGAAAAAGCAGGAGAAGAGAGAGAGAGAGAGAGAGAAAAAAAACGATGAAAATAATAAAGATGAATATACGCGAATTAAGAATTTCACACAAACTGCTGAAGTATACGTTTTATTTTATTTTTTTTCAAGATCTTTATTCGAGATTTTTCCTTCATTTTTTTTTTTTTTTTATCGCTCTATTTTCCGCAATCAGTTATCAAGTTCCTCGAGTAGACTGTTCTATTATAGCGCGACTAAGAAAATACTGAATTCCTGAAGAGGCACATTGAGACGACCGAGAGAGAGAGAGAGAGAGAGAGCGTTCCGAATTCTCACATAGCAATCTTCGCTCTTATCCGCGATTTTGTCGGCCGCCCTTATCGTCGGGCGGAAAGAACTCTCGGCAGGAAAAGAAGCTTCCTCATAGAATTTATTATCGCCAGTGATTTTTCACCTCTCCGAGATGCCGACAACGCCACCGCGTCGGTTCTCTCCCTTTCTTTCTTCCTTTCTCTTTCTCTCTCTCTCTCTCTCTCCTTCATTTCTTCGCGCGTGAAAGAAGTAAAGTACTCGATATCTCAAATGAAATATTATTGCACCCTTCGCCGCTTTAAGAAGGCAGCAACCATGTTTTACGAGGCGAGAAATTTCGGCGCAAAAACTCTCGGCAGAGAACGCGTAAAGCAGAAAACTTCGGCTGTATCTGATCTCCTTTCGCAATTCTTTTTCTAAATCTTTCATCGTAACGCGCACACTACTGTCCTTCCGCTTTTACGTGTTTTACTTTAGAAAACAAATGTAAATTGCACGCAAACGCGGTGCATTTTTTTTTTTTGTTAATGTCAAAAATAAGTTTTATCTTAATTTGAAGAAAGAGTCTTCATGAAGATACACACAACGGATGTCTGTCTGCATGAAGATATACACAATGTTGATAAAGTTCAACACTACTAAAACTTGTGTGGGCGGTGAGCCAGATTTTTTCTCTCTTTCTCTCTCTCTCTCTCTTGCCGAGGAAAAAAGCTTAAAATCTCCTTGGAGAGCTGCTGAGGTTCGAACGCAATTCCTTTACAGAGCATCCTTGTATTTTATAATTTCCCAGGAATTTATCTCGACCGTGTTTTACGGTTAAGGTCGATGGGCACGAGACGTTATTCGACACTGCGTTTACTTCGGATTCTCCGTTCGTTCGCAACGAACATCGCAAAAAGGAAATAAAAGGGGAGGAGATAGATAGTGGGAGGAATTTTTTCCACGTTAAACCAGACGACGATAGAGACGCACAAACGATAGTGCGGAAATGAGGAGTACGAGTTTTTGTGGGACTCTTTTCTCCGCCGTGACGTGAATTTTAATGCGCCGCTGTCTATGCACGTGCGAGCGTGGAAACTTTCCCCTCTAGCATGTTTCTAATCCTTTCATATTGAAGTTGAAGGTGAATTTCTCAGTTTTTTTTTTTTTTTTTTTTTTTTTTTTTTTTTTTTTATATATTATGTACGTGGAATATATAAATCGACAGAAACAGAGAGAAAAAAGAAGAAAGAGAGAAATAAGTGGTGTCAATAAAATATTTAAATATTCGTTTACTATCTGTTTTAGAGAAAAAAAAAACAAATTAAAACACAACGAAAATTTCAGTCGTCAAAGTCAATAATTTTAGTGTCAGTTCTAACGAACACAATTTTGATCCGGATGAAAGTTAATAGAGATTATATTTTCTCATTTTGTTCTTAATTCTATTGACGCCGCACGTGACTAGCGAGCCGTGAGTTATCGGATACTATATGAAATTGGATAGAAAGTTCTGTCCGGGAGGTGTTGAAGAAGTTTTCGTCTTAAACACCGGTCCAAGTACGCGGAGGCGGATTTCTTGCGAGAAATTTCTCTCTCCTCCCTTTTTCTCTCTCCCTTTCATTCTTTCCGCGCCACTTTAGACGAGAAAGACTCGCGTTACTCAAAGAGAGAACGCGTTTTAACGTCGTGGATTTCATGAAACGCGCGGCGCGCTTCATGAATTCGACACGAGTGTGAATTTTCATATGCAAAACGCCAAATGCGAGCGCGATCTTGCATTTATGCAAAATTCAGATAGAGATATATACATATATATATATATTACTGAGATAATTTTGATATAATTTCACTCTCATACGTTCTTAACAATGCCATAAAATTACCGGAATTAATGTGAAAATGTAAATTACTCGAGAACGCAGATATTAGAAGAAATTGTGTGCGAGAGCACGAACTAGGCGAATCTTTTCCAATCGTCCGAGAGAAAGATGAAAAATGTTTTTAGTATCAGAAGAGACCGTCCGTTCCTCGATATATCGAACTGCACGCTCACGCGATCGGTCACGAATATATCGACGAGTTTCGGACGCGCGCACGCGACATCGAATTTATTTCGCTATTGCTTGCAAGAGTACGCCGCCCCCGCGCGACATGATGGCGCACGCAACGGATGCTTTTCGGCGGTCGCGCCGCGAAGCACGCAAGGCACGTGACACCGGGTCGTAACTTTAAACGAGTCACTTTGTCCGTCCCGCGTTTTCGAAGCGTATTTCGTCGTCCAAGTTCCCGTGAGAGAGCAGTGTCTGTTACGTGCCCGCCGCCGCAGACAGTCCGGTATGTCGCCGTTTCGTAATTGCGCGCGAGCCTTCGATGTGCATAACTCGCACGTGTACAACACACCGAAGAGAGAAATGAATCGCGCCGGGGTTGGCGAGGAAAAGAAATCGCGCGGGGTTTTTTTTTCTTTCATTTTATGCGCCCCCGTTTCATACACCAGCGTCGATAACGAATGAAAAACGTTTATAATCTAAAATGATCCGGTCCCAAAATGATCCTCGAGCGTATAAATTTGGCTTGAAACGTTCTCGACTATCGAGTGCTCGAATATACCCTCGAATGGTGTCCCCGGACGATGAAAGTGGACGCGAGAAGGCGGGAGGGACGGTGGGTGTAAGGAAGCACGCGTGATTTATCTGACGGATTACGAGAAAAGTTTTCCAATTGCCAGCGAACGACGACATTGGAAACCGATAAGTTTAGCGGTGGCTTTCGGCGTTTGCGCGCCATCCACCCCTTCGTTCTCGGCCTGCCATCCTCTCTCCACCGTTGCTGTGACTCAAGATGGGGAGGACCTTTCGGGAGAAGGGGGGAGCGAGAGACCAAAAGCGTGGAAAGATTCCCGTCTAACTGCCATTTATCCCCGTGTCGATTCCCCGGGTCATCTTTTACTCTCGAAGAAGGTGTCTTTCTCATCGAGTCGCCTTCTGATCGCTCACTTCTGATGCCTCTGTTTACGCGCAAAATGTCGCAATAACTGTGTACACAAACTGAAGAAACTAAAATAAAATCGAGCAGTCGCAATTTCAGTGTTCTCTCTTGCAAGAATCTCTCAATTCAAATCAAATAAACAAAAAAATAATTAATACAATTTTATTTATTTTTAGTTTTAAACTTTTCAAAGAGAGCGAGAAAAATATTCTCCACCCCTTTTGCCCTTTTAAAGAATTTAAATAGTTTTTGCCTTTTCCAACAACGTGCGAGTAAGTATTCGGGTTCGCTCTTTGATTATTTTGTCGCTAATGATTGACACACGTAGCAATTGTATAATCAACGACGAGATTAATGTATATTGCACGTGTCTACATGCGACGCTTTACGTAAATGAATATGCATAATGAGCACGGTTGATTAAATTGCAATATTAAGTTTATAATCCAAATATCAAAATCCAAAATAATTACGTTAATGAATGAAACTGATGGGATACCGTGCCCTCTCCGTATTTATGTGTGAGAGCAGCTCGGTATAAGCCACGTTCTGATGTAATATGACTGCCGGTTAAATATTTCTGCTTATTTATTATGCAAAACATATTTAATGATTTATCGCTATCGCTAGAAATCAAATTAAAAAAAAAAAAAAAAAAAACAATAAAAGCCAAAGTGCGGAAGATAATCGCGAATTGGCAAATACCACTGCTTGTTTCAACCATTAGTAAAAAATAAAATCTACGAAGAAACGATACCGCCGATCTGTAATCATATAAGAATGTAAATGTTATAAGACGTGAAACTGAAGTTTTTTGGAGGACGAACTCGGGCGACTCGATCGGAGGTGAAACCACAATAAAATCACCTCGACAAAACGAGGCTTTACGAGTGTCAACCTATTGTATTACGTTGCTCGGCTCCGAACTTCTCTCTTCCTCGCTGTTTTGCTCCAAAACGCAGGAGTCTCGAACTTGCAGTCTCTTCTTGCGAGAGCAAACGACACGGTTGTCTCATTCTCTGCGTCTGACATGACACGAAGCGATATATCGTTAATTAGCTTTTGTCGAGGTTCTCAGTCGTGTACGTTCTTGTGTGTTTTCTCTGTGTATATATATATATGTACGTGAAGGTGATTCTCAATCGTGCATAATAATGGTGATCTTTTGACGGATAACACAAACGGATCTCGGCAGCCGTCGCGTTGATGTGAAAAACGACATTTTGTTCTTCTATTTTGTTATCGCGCGTAAGTCATCGTATGTGTGTAAACACAATGCACGATATTCAAATGCAAGAATTATGAGGCCCGCACGACTCCGGCCACTTTTTTCTCGGCGACAAACGTTCAATGGTCGGGTTGAGTTACGACTTTTAGATTGCTTCTGTGCGAGCGAATAAACCTCAATGTTTCAGACCAGAAGAGAGAGAGAGAGAGAAAGAGACGGAGTTAAATCCTTAAACGATGGACATCTGATATAATGAATTTATTGCGTCGTGTTCCGAGTAATAATCGCGCCCTCGCGCGTAAGGGACTTTCGGGATCATTGGTCGCGGTCACGAGAAATGAAACGAGTCTTTGCATCTAGAAACGTGATGTAACCGCATTACACGAGCTTACCGTTTGTATAATTTTTTTTTTTTTTTAAATTATTACCTTTCATTATTTTCATTTATTATCTGCGGCGCAGAAAAGCTGATTCATTGACGTTTTTATGTACGCGTGGTTTAGATTTACTTCAACTATTTATCTCTCGCGATTAAGCTTTCGATTCTCGTCGAGAAACTCGAGAGAGAAAGAGAGAGAGAGAGAGCGGAAGAGGGAAGAGGGAAGAGACGGAAAAAACTATGATGTGGGTCTGTGAAAGAGAGAAATTGCACGAGAGAGAGAGAGAAAGTAATGAAGCTTTGAAAAGAGTTCGCCTACTCATCGTCCTACGGGAATCGTAAAGCCCGTGGGAAGGTTTAACGCGTCGCGCATCGTATTTCGCGCGATAAATCAAAGGGTTTAATCAGCTCTTGCCCCAGTAGAGGGAGAAAAATGACTAGCTTCGCGGTTACAATCTCGTCGTTCTCATCGACGTTTCAGCGGTAACTTATTGTGTCAAGCTGATTACCGAAGGAGTTATACATATATATATATGACAAAAAAAAAGTTTTGCTGATATATCGACAGTGAAAAGAATTTGCTGGATCTACTGAATTTTTTGTTTCATCAACGAAACGTTACGTTCAATATAAATTGAACGTAAATTGAATGTAATTGATTGGATCCCGTAATAAGGTAAGAATCCTAATCACATTCAATTGTTCGGCAAGTAGACCAATTGTTTTGTCTGGTTGAATTCGCTCAATGTTCACGACCTCTAACTACGTTCAATTTGATACGTTGTGTACTTAAAATAAACGTTTTCGGTACGTCCGGAAAAGTAACATTGAATATTATTGTGCCTGAGTTTTATAAATAAACTTTAAAAGTTTTGTGCTTTCTTTTAGTTTCGGACAAACAAAAACAAACGGCATATTAAAACTTAAAAGAATATGCGTGTTTTACATTTCCACACTCTTCGACAGTTCGAAACAGTTAATTGTCAGACGGAGCTGATCCCGAAGTTCATCCCGGCCGTTAACTTCTTGATATAATTACGCTTGACCGTAAGTCTGAAATTCGATTTTGCACTTCTCACGACGGAATGAAGAGGGAAGGAGAGAAGACGAAAAGAATTCGGAGCAGCACTTAGACGGTGAAATAAAGTTAATTCGCGCGCCGAGGGGAAAACGACGGGCACACTTGTGCGATATCTCTCTCTTCCCCTTCTACCTCTCTCATTCGTGGTCATCTCTCACGTACCCCAGTAGGTTCTCGAACGGAACCCCTCGTAGCGCGTGCAAGGGGGCCCGTAGGAATTGGGGTCGGGATTGAAGGCTCAAAAGAAGGTCGGAGAGGACACACGACTCTCTGAATCTTGTGACATGTGGAATATTCGCATATATGTGTACATATGCATATACAGGGTGTTCGATAATAGACGATTTTTCCCGACGACTAAAACGTTAACGTAACTGTATCGAAACGTCAATTATTTCTGAATTACAATTAAAATGACGGGCAAGTTGTTTTCGAAATTTTAACAAACAAGTATATACACTCGATTATTTTTTAGTTTATTTCTAAATGAATTTAAATATAAAATTTTAATTTGTTAAAAGTTTAATTTTATTCGCGCGTTAAAAACATTTTAATAATATTTTACAACTCGCGAGAACAGGTAACGATTTCCGATCAAAAAGATTTTCTACAATGTATGTTCGTATTACCGCAGCACCCTGTATGCAGTTCCACCCATGAGGAACATGACGTCCCCGGAAATTGCATTCTAGACGTTACATGTTATATGAGAATGATTCAGCGAGACGATAATGATCTTGCATTTAACATTTTGCCTGGCATGAAAACATTCAAATTGTTTTCACGTAAGACTGTGTCAAATTACGTAATGTTACGACATTATCTAGATTGTTAAAACGGAGTCAACGAACGGAGTAAGGACGAGGTAGGTAGGTACGTAGGTACAGGAGAGTGTGCAATAAAGGACACACACCAACGGGGGAATCGAGTTCTTGACTGTGTGAAACGTGAACGAAACCCGAGATTGCGATCGATAGGTCGTTATCTTTTTCTCTTTTCCTCGCATATCGACGAAAGTACTCATTTTGCGGTGCGTTGTTGGAATTGCAACTTCCAACGTGCCGCCGTGAAGATCACGTACTACAGATATAAATTATGAAGTTACGAAATATCATTACACGTAATATTTCAGATTTTTCGTAAAACTTAAAAAACTTGTAAATGAAAAAATATGTTATAAACTGATTGGAATTACTTTTTGTTTTTTAATCTATTATAAAATAATGAATTGTTTATTTTAAGATACAGATTTATAACGTAATGATAAATTAGTGTTGTTTTTTAAGAAAAAATACTCGCATCCGTCTCCCGATTTGCATCTATCGATTTCAACACGCGAGCGAAACAAACAAGCGAAGCCGGAACGAAAGACGCAACAGAAGAAGTAGAACTCCCGACGGAACACACATCAGAGTATTGTCTTCCGTATCAGACCTTTCAGGTCCTCTACACCAGGACCTTCTCTGCACGCTTATTCGACTCTGTATCAGCTTCGTTTACTACACGGTATTCGTTCTTTCCTGACCCGTTGCTTTCCAGTTAGAGCTTCTTGTCGTTTTGTTTCGACGACGAGTTTTACCCCGAGTTCGCCGAACGACTTGAAACTCAATCTAACAGGATTCTTTCGCTATTTCCTCTTGCCTTGAACCCTTACCTCGCGATGCGTCGCGTCTCTTTGTGCTTTCTAGCGAGATCTTTCGAGATACGTACACTGGCTTTCAAGATAATAAGAAAATAAAAAAACTAAAATAACATCAACGACGTCATATATACAATTATAGATATAGCGAGGAGACATGAAATGCGAAACTCCGCAGGAATATCAAAGTTGATTTTATTCTCGCGTTGAATACGAGAACGAGAAAATATGTATCGTCGATACGCTTCGCGAATACGAAAATATCCGCGAACAACGTGTCGAGTCACTTTGAAGAGTAAAAAACGGCAGAGGGAAGAAAGCGAGACGCTCGACTAATTGTGAGAGAAGAAGCGAAGGGTCGTTTTTAATGGGGAAAGCTTCGGGATTTTGCAACATGATCGTGGGGACGCGACCGTGCACAGCTACAAAGAATCACTCAGCACCCCTTAAGTACCGGGAAAGCCACGGCCAAGTTTTCAGACCGATTCGTGCAGACAGAGAGAGAGAGAGAGAGAGAGAGAGAGAGAGAGAGAGAGAGAGACGACTTTGAAGAACTCGCTTCGTTCACCGAATCAAGAGGTAAAAGCATTGACAGAAATAAATGCACGCGAGAGAAATACATTCTCCCGGATTCTCACCAGCGAATGTTTGACGAAGGCCGTTCGCGTGAAACTACATTGTTCGAACAGCTCGGACTAATTGAGTGACATTTGTGATTACATCGATCACCGGCCGATAATTTGCCATCGGGCTTAAGAATCTAAATTTTTAAACGTATACGGAGAGGGGGTGGAGGAAACCCCCGTAACACGCATACGCGCCGGGCTGCGTGATACCGGCACCGGGAGTTAATAGTCACCGCAACAAAGAAGAAAAAACCAGAAAAAAAAAAAAAAAAAACAGTCGGTTCCGTGACCCGCGGGAAACATGGAAAGCAGATCTCGGCGAGATATGCGAGTCAACAAGACCGACGGCGGCTCATTTTAATGCACCGCTGATTGCGACTTGTCGCGTATTTAAGTCGCGTGCGAGAGGGAAAAGAGGTGCGAGTAATATCCCCGAGTAGTGATAAAACCCCCAGCCGCTACGACCCGCTAATGAGTTGCTCGAGTTAATATGACGAATGCGACAAACACGGCGGGAGAGAGAGACAGAGAGAGAGAGAGAGAGAGGGAGGAAGGGGGGAGAGAAAAGAGAAAAGCAATATACTTGTGGGTATAATATTAATCTTATTCTACGGAAAAATATGAACGCGACGTAGATTAAGGTATTTTAACATCGCCAAAGCGCCGTCGCGTTTTTAGATTACACGCACGTTGCGCTGTAACGTCGCGTAATAAATTTCACCGGGAGATTTGGCGAGGGGAGAGGAGGAGAAGAGGAAGTTCTCCCGCGATAAGACATTCAGAGTGCGTAATTTTTGCTTGACGTTCTGAGAAAAAAAAAAAAAGGGACGTGGCAACACGGATTTTGTTTGGTTATCGTTGAATTATATTTCGATGTATTTGCCGATTGAGCGCGAGGGCGAAAAAAAATGAGATCGTTCGTCGTCATGACTGTGAAAAATTTTGATAGAATATTCTGAATTGCATGTACATTGCGTGTGTAACATCAGACAATAGAATCTGCGAGCTTTAGTAAAAGTATAACGAAATTTGTCCATTGAAAGCTGTGTGTCCGACAACTTTCTGTGTTACAACGATGCCAAAATCCTGGTTAACAAGTCTCCTCTTTGGCAGCATGCCGTTATGACATGAACGATTTTGAAAACCCCCAAAATCGCCTCAGGACGAGAACTCTCTATCGCGGAGCAAAAGAGAGAGGGACTTTTCTCTCTCTGAATCTCCTCTCCCTCGCTCTCGCTCCTTCCCTCTTCATCTCTGTCAATTCTTCTCTCATTCGCTCATACGTTCTCTTTATCCCCTCGTCGCCGCAGGGGTTGCGAGGATATATCCGCATATAGGAGGCTCTACCGCTTAAGTCCGCTCTTACAGACTCAGGAACGAAAGAGAGAGAGAGAGAGAGAGAGAAGAGGGAGTTACGTATACGCGTCGCCCCCTTTTAGCTCCCGCTTTGATGTCCACCCAGGTCAGGAATATTCCTGGTCCTCGAACTTCCCTTCCGCAGGGCAGGAAGCGCAGTGTATCCGCATGTTCCTCCAATTAACCAGAACCCTTTGCATCTTAATTACCGCGCGAAACGTGCTCCTAAAGAACCACAGCACTTGCGGCCGGCCGAGCAACGGCCGTGTGAAAATCTCTCGTCTATTTAACTCTGTTGTGCATTAAACAATTTGACGTACAACGTTGTTTAAACGTTATTAGCTCGGTTTATAAACGTCGTCGTGCCTTTTCGTCGGGTGTAATTCGCCCCGAACGCTCTCTCAAAGCTGTCTGGGAATGTTTACAATAGTTTCACCATCCGCGCTTTCCAGGCTTTTTCAAATCGATAGAGGGTATGACAATATACATTTACGGCACATGTGCGAAGCGTCTCCTGGGCCACGAACCGTTCGACCGTGGCGCGCCCGGGCTCTTTGTGTTCTTTTTTCTCGATTTGGATTTGCACTCGTGTATCGGCCAAAAAGAGAGAAAGAGAGAGAGAGAGAAAAGAGAGAGAGACTTTTCCTTCTGATTTGATATTTCCTCTGGCTTTCATCCTGATATATTCATAGCCAACTTAGGGTCGTATTCCCTTTCGCATGCGGAAATATCGGAGTGTTGTATGAAAATCTATTCCGGGGATACATTCGTCGATAATTGTAATAATAAAAATGTTTAATTGAAATAGAAATATACTTTCGTTGTATCCGTTATATTATTTCTAATATTAGATTGCTTACTTGCTTCTGATTGATCATAAAATTTGTTGTTACCAATACTTACTGTATACGTTGATTATATTTAACGTTTTCTTTGATGGAAATAGCCGATCACAGTCAAAACTCGTGTTGTATCGATTACTGTTATCCTTTCCTGTGAATAAAAATGTATTTTCATTTCTGTGTGAGAGAGAGAGTGAGAGAGAGAACAGACGTATGTCGTATGTTACTTCCATTTCAAAGTCACGCTACGCGCTTTCTTATCCCCCACAGTTCGTATAACTCAAGCGACGTATCGGTGGAACATCGCTCGGAAAACCCGCGATTCTCGATAGAAATACAGACTTCACTAAAATGTATGTTTGTCGGAGCAAATACAATGCTGCTCCTTTCTTCGCTAAAAAGAAGACGTTTTCGCGTGTTTTGTACACGTACGTACATTTTGACATTCACTTATATGCAATAATTTCAAAAACACGCGGCCTTATCTTCTCCAAGTAAAAAAACGCGATGCTCGTTGCACGAAACCGCAAGCGAGACTACTGATTAACGCTTGTTGACGTTTCAAGGTTAAATTAAATTTCTCGCATCCAGCACCTTAGCGACTAACGTGTGCGGTGAAAAATTTAACGAGGCGTTAAAAACTATTCGCACGTCACTCGCTCTTCCCGTTTTATTTTCAGCACTCGCCGAGCAACGCCTGAAGTCAGCCAGCCGCTTAATTCACTGTCTCGCACGGTGGACTTTAATTAAAGCCAAAAAAATTTCGGACGAACGGAAAAGAGAGGATCTCTCTCGCTCATTCTCTCTCCTGCGTTATCGGACACGCACGGAGGACAAAACGATTTAACTGCGAGTGACATCCGAAATTGGGGTGAATAAGAGACGAGATCCGGAAATCTGCCCTTGCGCGAGAGGAGACGGACGCCCGTGCTTCGACACACATATATAGTACACATCTGTCGCACCGCGAACAAACACTTTCATGAATTCGCATTGCGAGAAGGGATTGTTTTTTACGATACGATAAAAAATGAGGCGATACAGACAAAAAATGACAGCGAGAAGGAGTGTAATGCGAGAGGTACGGACGCGATTGCAAATTTCTCTCGGAAATAGAAAATATATACATACAAAAAGCACATACGTATCAATTTTTTATTCTTACTGGAAAGATAAAATACAACGTGTAATACGTAAAAAGAAAAAAACTAATAATATCGAAGTTGAAATATGGATGCGGACAGTATTTTCTCCACGTTCGGATTTGGAAGTTGATCGATCGCAAAACTTACGACATAGGGATATCGGAACTGAATGAAAGTTTAATTAAAACGAGAAGAATTCCCTACGGCGAGAGAGGGATGGGAGAAGACTGAATTTTTCTCTCGCGCAGAGAAGATCTGTGGTTATATCTGCGAATGACGTCCGGAATTGGTCCGCAGAAGAGAGACATGTTTTAACGCGGGATATTGCAAATTAAAAAACATTATTTGTTCCGAAACGAGAGCCGACGATGAAGGAAGGGGATGTAGTATGAGAAATTGAAGAGAACGGAAAATAGCAGGAAGGGAGGGGGGGTCTCTTTGAAGGGGTCGCTCGCTCGTAGACGAGAAGACAGCACGTCCTGCGACGAGATCCACAAAGGGAAAACTTCTTCCTTTCCTTTTCATCATTTCTCTCCTCGCTCTATCATTTTTTCTTTTCTTGCGCGCGCACGCGCGCGCGTGCACAGGTTCGTTATTTTATAATTGGCACTATCCGCCCCTTTTCATGAATTATTCCGCGGTTCGATAAAGTTGCGGAATATCGACAAGTATTGTACGTTCGCTCTGTTATTCTGAGAAACCGAATGGACGTTGAATTTTTTTTTTTTTTTTTTTTTTTTAAGTAAATAATATTGCGACGAATTTGCTCTTAAAATCGAGAATTTTTCTATTGTGATAATTTTACGTGTGTTTGGACGACACCCTTTCGTGCAAGGGGAGCGCTTACAGGCGTCTTGTTGTATATACAAAAGAACTTCTACAAAACTTGCTCGTTAAAACTTCAAACGGGGCGTTTTTTTACATACAACGAATAAGGAACAATAAATCGCATCAAATTGGTGTTGTAAAAAGTGATTATTTCATAAATGCTTCTTATCGCAAAAGAATCGGCGCTTTCATCCTAATTTCGAGCACTTGGAGCGAACGTAATTACTCACGCGAGCGAATTGGTCGTGACCAAGCACAAAGTGCATTTATTATCCACAAAGAAACCGCGCGCTCTTTCGTTTCTTTCGTTCTGTGCAAAAAACGAACGCGACGAATATACCATAACAGATTAATTATACCACCGGACGATCAAAAGACCTCTGTCGATGGAACTTGAGTTTTCAGATTTTACTTTACGGTTCAGTGAAGACAAAGAAGTTCAGAAAGAACAAAGAAGGAAGCAGGAAATGTATTAAAACAATTTACTTTTGCGCTTGTTGCGACAGATGTAAAGCAAGTGCATTTGTTGTGCGTGCATTACGGCAAACTCTCATTTTCCGTTCGTCCTTTAATACCCTTTTCTCTTCTTTGAAAAATAGCTGAAGAAACTTGCTTCGTTTCTCTTCTCTCTCTCTCTCTCTCTCTCTCCCCCTTTCTTCTTTTTTATTTGTCTCTTCTTTACCGCACACGAATTTGCACTACTATGCGACCGTTTTAAATTTCCACTTCATTCTCACCGAGAAGAAAAAAAACGAGTATACGCGCGTATCGATTTAAATCGTATCGGTTCAAACGTGATATCGCTTCTTGCGTTCCGCAACGAGAGATCCTTCGTAAAAAAGGTCCGTGTGTGCGAGCGCGCTCACAAACGCGCGTGTCTTCTCGGTGCGCAATTAATTGAAGTGCACCACTGTTGCTCGTTCTGAGAGAAGGAGCGTGAACGAGCGAGACGACGGGATAGAGTTGTGCGGGGTGTGTACTTCCATCTCTCTTCTTCGGGAAATTAGTCCCAACGAGAAACTTTCGATGGCGTGGGAAACGAAGGAGCCACACTGAAGAACGCTCGAGGGAGCGAACATTAATTAAACCGAGTTAATTTGTGATCGACATGGATGGCCGCGACGCAGTCGTATCAACAAATGCTGTATTGCATTGTGAAAATTAAAATTCAGAACGGGGAATGCAAATTTTGCGATTTTTAAATGTTTAAATTTGGTAATTGCAATTTTTCAAAATGTTACACGCATTATTTCTCAAAATATACAACCTAACTCTAACCTACTCTCTGACTCTCATATTTAAATTTTTATCGTTATATTTTAATTTATTCTACATACGATGAATACTGACAACAATTTTATCGAAGTATAAATTTTCAGCCAAACAACGTTCGGTTAATGAATTTTTTCGAATGATGTGCGTTTTTTTTTTTTTTTTTTTTTTTTGTCGCGGCAATAACGAAAAAGATCGTTATCGTTTCTCCCTCTTGCTCATATTACGTGTCCGCGTAAATCCGACTTTTCACTTGCGTGCGACAATTCCCGCTGATATGTATAGCGGCTGCGAAAGCGCCAAGTGAGTACGCACGAAGTTACGACGTGCGACAGTTGGGACACCCGAGGGTACCTGCCGGTCTGAGTAATGCGCCAATATGCACGCGGAGAGATAAGAAGACTCCGATGTTTCCCTTCCACCTTTCTTCCTTGCGTTTCTTGCGCCACAGTTTAGTGCACGCATAAATACGCATGCGGACACGTGAAACAACACATTCGCACACGGAAATATACACCGTGCGGGGCGTGTAAGTGACACGCGGCACGCGAGATCTCCGTCGTCACGCGAAAAGATACGCCGAGCGCACACACGCACATGTGTGTGTATATACGCGCGCGATTCACCGGCGCCTCCGAATTTTTATTGCGACCGGCACCTCGAGAGATTTTTTTATCGCGGGAATATCTTCCCTAACAAGTCTCGTCGGAGTACGGGAAGAAGATTAGTTAACCGTAAATTTTTCTCAGACGCGACGAGTCTCTCGCGCACTTTGACTCGAACATCTCGGAATGACATTCCGAGCTTAGGTGACATGGGGGAAAAAAGTGTCAAATATCGCTCGAGAGAAAGGTGTTTCGTTTCTTGAATCTTTTAAGCCAGATAACAAGATTATTACGAAGAAGTGACAGCTTTTTGAAGAAAATTCCGTTTTTTCTGCTCACAGGATTACGCACGTTGATTGAACACGTGAAACTTGATACAATTATTTCTCATTATCACTAGTTTAAAAAAACATCTTGTTCGTTCTCTGAAAGTGTACGACATTACGTACATATATTATATGTGAAAAGAAAAAAAATAACAAGACACACACAGTGAAAAATGTAAAGAGACACAGGTGTGGGAGAAAAAGCGAAGTACAAACGTACGGCTTTTGTCTGTAATTTATCTCAATTTGATTGCGAAAAACATCTCGCTGGTTCGGTCTCTCTCTCTCTCTCTCTCTCTTTTTTGCTCTTCTCTTTTCTCATATATAGTATTCGCCCGCAGTCCCCGCGGTGTGAGCCAAGCAAAATTATGATTCCCGTTAACGTGCGCGCGGTCGTGTGGCAATATTGGCAGAACGCTATTGGCAGTTGGATTAATTCGATTGATTGAGATATGCGTTAAATTATATTGCCAGTAATTCGACCTGCCACGCTCTGCGGCAATGCAATTTGCAATTTTCCCAACGCAATCGTGTGCGGATACGTACGCTCTTAGCGGCAATAGGAAAATTAATGCGGTCACGTTTCATCAATATATACCTTTCGATTTCCACACACGCTGATATTACATTTCAATTGACGTAATCAGGCTTGTCGAGGTAATTGTAAACTAACACGATTGACACATAAAAAGCGGAATATACACATAGGTGAAATTTTTGTCAAATTTTCTTTTTCTTTTTCGATATCATAGCGAAATCGCACCGCAAGAATTATATCCGTCAATCTCGACAACACCGTTCTCTTTCCCTCTCTCTTAATCTCACACTCGTTCGAGCGGAGCAGCCTGCACGCAACGAACAAGAGACCGCATACCAAGACGACGCATCCATCCACCGCACGGTGATTTTGACGCGCGCATAAATCCAGAAGGGCGTCCCAAGCGAGAGCATTCTGAGGCTTGTCAGACGCTCCTCTCTCTCGCCTTCTTTAGAAACGTCATTTCTCTGCGTCATACGTTACTCGTACCGCGATGCATCTTTCCTCTTCTTCATTCTCCCCCTCGCATCCCCTTCTCCTTCTCTCTCGCTCTCTCTTTCTCTCCACACTGCTACTTCTCTGATCTTATATTCGAGCGCGCGGAGCTGTTGAATATTACAATAAGTCTTTCATCTATTATACCGCTGGACAGTGGAATAATCTCATGAATAAGCTTTGCAATTTGCCTTTTGTCGAGTCGCTTAAAGAATACGTCGTTCGATGATACGCTTGAATGATAAGTCGCAAATCTCGCTATTTCCTCGCATATTGTGCAAATTTCCGATTTACACTGGAAGTTCCACATCGCGGAAAGAAGAAGGAGCTTCTGGTTTTTTTTTTTTTTTATACGGGAGCGATTTGTTAGATAACAATTATTTTTTGGAGATGAGAAACCGCGTCAGAGATGTCTGCAAAGAGAGAAAATGCTGCGTAAGTTTAACGAGTTAATGATCCACCACCAGTCACTTAATTAATCTGAGCCGCGCTAAGACGTTTTTTGTTCTACTACAGCAAACTGCGCCGCCGCAAAGGTCACAACGAGAATGCCATTTTCGATTATTACGGAGTATTATAATGGCAAAGGGGAGGATGTTGGCGCGATTCAGCCGGCCTTTCGCTCCGCGGTATTTACGAGTTCTCGCATAGTGAGTGCTTTAGAACCCGGAAGCATTTCGCGGACACTGGCGTAGGTACGAACTATTTGCGATACCGTCCACACGGGGAGGTGATTACGTTTTACCTGCGGTAAAACATAAATGTATGATATTCGCACAATTTGTGCGATACTTTTTATTAAAAATAGAATATTTCTATATTGAAAATACATATTTGTACAAATTATGTAAATCTATATAAAATAAAGAACGTATAAATAAAACACTCACGCGTATTTTTCATTGTTTGTTTTGGTTTTTGTTAAGAGAAGCGAGATAGAAAACTTCGTGGCGAGATAATCCGATTCGAGAATCTCCGATTATCGTGACGCGTTTTGTTCGTTCTCTCTTTTGTTTGCGGTGCAGTCGTGACGAAATTAAATTTTCCGACGAAAAGGAGGCGCACGCGCTCAGCCAGTTACGTAATAAGACCCGCACGCGCGCAGCGTGAAATTATTTGGGCAGCGTTAACGCGAAATAAAACTTTAATGCGAATCTGCACGCGGTTCGTCGCGAATCGCCGCAAAACGGTGAGTCTCGGACAAAAAAAAAAAAAAAAAAAAAAAAAACGATGCGCCAAGCGTTTTAAAGCCGCTCGTGGCCAACGACCGAGTCCTCGCGCGGTACTGATTTATCGCTCTCTTTCTCTTTCCCTCTTCCGGGATTTCTTTTGTACTCTCCATGTGAACAACGAGCGGGCACGTACGAGGTTTACGAGTGCTCGAGCTATTCCGCGATCGCAGATTATACGATCGCGTCGCGTTACGCGAAATGATGATACAGATTCACATCCTGGGTGCGCGATATTACACGAGCCGCACTCTATTCAGGAAAAAAAAAAAAAAAGAAAAAAAAATCTGTTCAACGACAACGTATTTAAATGTCTTCAATGTGTACAAATTTTTCGATTGAAAAGGAGCAAATCTATTTCGGGTTTTATATTTTTTGTTATCCTTAATTAAATTAATGTTTGATTTTTAAAGCAAACAAAAGATAAATTGTTACATACAGTTTTTAATTCTATTGCGGCAGACTAGCTGTGCTGCAATTTACGAACGGATGTTTATCACGTTCGAGAATTCGACGATTGAATACGCAGAAACTCGTCTATCTGCGCGGTCAAAAAGTTGAAAGCGGTAACCAAACTGAATTTAACTCGACTCGCGCGCATGAAACGGAATGGCCAAAGTTGGTCAAGAATCGCTTTAGGAAACTGTTCGCGGCAGAGCTTGCGGCAAAACGGGCTTGAAGGATTCTCTACATGAGAATCTGTCGAATACAAAGAGACAGAGACACAGATAGTGAGAGAGAGAGAGAGAGAGAGAGAGAGAGAGAGAAAGAGAGGAGGGAGAATGCAGCTTAAAGTGGTTGTGGCGGACAACCCGGTAAACTTCGGGTCAATTCACTGTTGCGGCTATCTTCTCCGGCATTAAACCCCCGGTTTCTCCCCCCGGTGGACACGACGTTTCTCTTGAGTGTCTAATCGTCAAGTACAACGACGGAAGTTGCCCGGCAGCGGCGGCGAGAAGATCGACCGACGACCGCCGAAAACTGCGATCGGTGAATTAACAAACACGATTTCGTACTTAGTACCTTTTGTGGAAATTTAACTCGCGCGCGTTCAGCAAAAGTTCAGGTCACAAGCTTTAAATGTATCCTGTATGTTTTAACAAAGTTTTAGTACGTTGTAAATGCGCGCGCCGGTGCTTGCAAAAAACTATAGCGGATCATCATTGTTGAATCTCTTTTTCATATTTGTACAATAGATAAAAATTTAATTCGTTTGTTACTTCATTTTTTTTTAACCAAATTGAAATAATTGCCGTAATCAAAGGTTTCGCATTGAAACTCTTCGAATACAAAACAAAACAAAAAACACGTAAATCTACTCTCATATCCCTTAACTGCTTTATTTATGAAATGCTTTGTCACTGGTTGCACGGTCGTAAAATCTGTACTGATATATTGGGCAACACACATCGCGCTCTCATGTACAACATTCTCGTATACCGCACAATACATTGAAAACGCTGTCATGCAACTATGTATGTGCGCGTGCGCTGTCAATCAATATTACAATCCCGATATCATAATAGAGAAATACGGGACTGCGCAACCCCGTCAGTATTTGTTATATATGTACCGCTTTCATTTTACACCAGACCAGAGATTATTCCGTATTTATTCTGTGTGAATTTTTCTTTTTTTTTTTTTTTTATCGTCCGCGCCCACCTCGCGGCGCATCGACGAAATTTCAAGTTAAACGTCAGTTTGCCGTTCGGAACTGCGGTATCGCGCAACGCAGACAAATACGGCGAATGAAATTCGTATTTTTCCCCGTATCAATATTTGCAAACCTTCTATGTATCCGATTGAAATACTGTCGTCGCGATCTATCGACAATAAAGTAGCACGGGTCGGTGGTGAACAGAAAAAGGGCGGCATTTGCAAAAAAATCTCCTATTTTATCCTCGTTGTACGTAGCGCGCGATAGACCGCGCGTACAATCAAATCGATAGCACATGGGATTGTAAAAATCAACTGTATTTTAGAAAATCACTTTTTATTTTGTTACAGGTAGCAATGGTGACGTCGAGGATTCGGAAACCGACGTGCAGGATTACAACACGGACGAGGACTACAACGACGTTTTCGACGCGACTACTAACGGGTGAGCGTTGCAAAATTGCAACTTCTCTTCTGTGACGAGATTGAATGCGTAAGAACATTTTTTCTAATCGCAAATACACGTTGCAATATTGATTACAAAGCGAGAAGATCGAAATTTGTTTAACATTTCAACAAACGATGGTTCTCACACACTCCGGATTCGATCGAGAGTCAAATGTGACGACAACAACAGTCGGATGAAAGAAAGAACAGTGATCGCAATCTATATAAGAAATCTATAGGAATAATTTGAGATGAAAGAAAAAAAATATATTTCTCAGATTTGCTTCTACCGTGCGATGGGGAGAAACCGAGACAAAGGGAGAAGGAACCCGCGGGGCTTAATAAGGAAGCGACTTGATTGGTTCGATTCGAAAGTTAATAATGCCACTTCCCATGCAGCCAAGCCCCGTGGAACTCCAAAGGCTGATTAAATTTGAATTCTCTGGCCCTTTCCCTCCCGCGCGTCTTGCCGCGCTCGCAACTAAGCTAATTTGCGAAGGACGCGCGCGTCTCGATAGAGCCAATCGGAAACTCTGCAGTTCAAATTTCATATCTGCGTTTTCCGTAGAGGAAAACGTGTTGCGCGAACACGTGTGTGTGTGATAGTCCGCTTCCGACCGAAGACTTTCTCGCAGATTGAGTTTAGAGCGAATCGGAAATACGTATATAAAACTTTTCGTGTCGCAAAATGTTTCTCGGCATCGAGAGTTGTCCTCGAGTTGCGCGGGAAGAGATGTCCGCAAATTCACTCTATGACAAAAATCTCCGACTTTAAACGCCGCACACTTCCGCCCGCACGAAATATTCGAGACATTAGTCTACATTGGCACATCGCGACGTAACGACACACGATAATGGATTCGTCGCGATTGAAATTACGCGTCCCAGTCGATCGGTGATGACACATTATGATCATAATACCGACATCATCACGCGCGATCCACACACATTGCGCTCGCGCTGCAAGCGCACGCCTTTGTGCGCGCGTGTGTCTGCGTGTGTGTGTGTGTGTGTTACACACAATCTCGTTATGCACTTCTCCAATGCGATCGCTATACATTATTCCACCCTAAATGCGGCATAGCTCCATTAATATTGATGTCCGGTTGGCTGCGGGCTTCTACGAGAAATAGAGAGAGAAAGAGAGAGAGAGAGAGAGAGGGGAGAGGAAATAACCCCGCGCCTCTTCTACGGAACATTGAGCAAGAATAGACTTCGATTTCGGAGATACAACCCTAATGGCACGATTATTCTTCGCTTAAAAAACTTCGATATAAATCGACTTGTATTGTTTATTATGATACAACGTTATGAATATATTATATAAAATTAGGAGTTTCAGTATTGTTTTTTAAATGTAACTTCCTCAGAATTACGTGTGTGTATGTTCGCATCTTTTTGGAATAACGTGGATAACGATGTAATACGACGATCCGAAACTTTAAAAGCTTTTAATACTCGCCGGGAGACATATTCTTTTAGATTATTACAACTTTTTACTCTGCAATTTGTGTATTGCCTCCTAACTTTACCTTCCTAAGCCGACAAACGGGGAACAAGCTCCACCACTTAAAACGTTGTCTCCGACATTGGGGTGTGAGACTAGCTCGTCGTTGAGCGGTCAGAGGGAGGGGAGAGAAAGGAAGAAGGGAAGGTTAAACGTTGCATTATTTATAGAAACCCTGCGACCTCGTAATCCTCGTCTGAGAAGGTCTTCTGTCTACTTGAAATGGCCAACGAAGGAAGCGATGTAATGCTTGTTAAGGTTGCGACGAAGTGTTAACGTTTCTACCTCCGACTCTTTTTTTTTTTTTTTTTTGAGAATCCTTTTTTCGTCTTTTCCGCGAAAAAAGTTCACAGATTATGTCTTAATTTTTTCTGTGTTCCGCTCTCTCACTTCTACGCGACGTGCAGAACAAACTACGTTTAAAAAAAAAAAAAGGATTTTTCTTTTTTTTTCTTTTTTTTAGTAAAATGTGATATCGTTTTAACCGGATGACTTTTTTCTCAGCGTGTATTTAATTCTTTTCCCTTTTATTAGCTTTGAAACTTGGCGGAGAGAGTCGTTTCACGTTCAATTTGATGAACGCGACATTTTTCCCATTGCGGCGAAACATCGACTTAATGACGACCCCGCATATTTACTCTTCAACTTGAATGCGCAACATATTCTTGTAATTATATTCTGGAACAAATATCGTAACACAAGCGTGCGTTACAAGAGAGAGAGAGAGAGAGAGAGAGAGACCGGGTTGCGTAATTATACCAGAGTCGCATACGCCATTATATACACGGCGGAGTACGCGTCGTGGGTGTTCTCTTGTGTGTCGATCTTTGCCAGAGCGCCACCCTCCGCCGCAGGGTAGCACGTATTCCCTTCTATTTTCAACAACTATATAGGTCTCTCTCTTCCCGACAGTATCGCGTCTTTTTTTTTTGTAAATACACGCGGTTTACCGCGTATCGCCGGGTTAAAAATTTAAACAACAGCGCAGTTTGTGCTTTAATCGGCTGATAAAAAAAAACCGCGCGACGACGATGACGACGACGACGACGACGACGACGACGACGACGACGTTGTTTGCTTCGAAATGCATAGAATTATTTTACATAGCACCGAGCGAATAATGTGCAGTCAACTGATGTGCGGAGGTGCACGGACGGTGTATTTTCAGCCCGCGCCCTCACCTATACTCGCCGCTAATTTTATACGCTACTCGGCGTCGAAACGCGCGAGTCGCGGTTGACACACGTCGTGACGTTGATTTTTATATGCCAGTTACACTACTAGCGCATTTGAACGCCAACCGCAGTAAAACGCTGCAATTTTTTCGGTCGGAGGCTCATCTCTCAAAAATCGAATTTTTCACCGCGCTTTTAAACGAGCGTAGTTTTTTTTTCTTTTTTTTTTTTTTTTTTTTAGAGACGTTTAAAATTTTCGCTCGAGAGAATCCGAAATACACCGTAGTACTCAGTTCGTGTACTCAGAGATTATTATACGTTCGAATTATCCACTTCCATATTATCCCGGCAAATGTTTGCGAGCTGTTGTTTCATTGCGAGCGGGGCAAACTTCCTATGGCAGGCAATATCGCGATATATGTATAACTTACTGATCACAGGTTGATTTATATTCAATAACCAGCGGTAAACGCAGGGTTAGTTACTGCCCCCCACTGTGCGTGTGCGCGTGTACGTGCAATCACGTTCTATCACGTGCAAACGTAGCTTGATGGTACGTACACATAGACGTTTCTCTCTCTCTCTCTCTCTCGCGTACATCTAAGGTCTCGGGGCCACATCCATATACTTCACGTGCCGGTTGCTTGCACGCACATAGGCGGCAATGTAAACGCGGTGATTGGCCCTCTACGGAAAGATAGAAGAGGGTCGTTTTAACCACGCTGCCTTCTCCTATCCATTTGTGTTCCTTGTGCATACCTTGAGCTATCGCGTTCGCTTTGCGAATGAAAAAACGCTGGTTTTTGAAGCAGAAAACGCAAAGGGCGAACATTGAGCGCCGAAGGATCTCGCGAAACGTGTTATTTGTGCGTAATAAAATCAGACGTACAATAACGCACGACAATAGAGGAAATTCTGCGATATTGCGTTTCCGCGATAATGCGTACGAAGAATAGACAACCGTGTTCCTGGCACCCGCATACTATCCCCTTTGTCACATCGCCGCACGTTACACAGTCGACCGTCGCCAACGTGAAACGCAACGGGCAACGTGTAATAATTAAACCTTGCTCTTTGTCCCACCACGCGCATTTCTTTTGAATTATTCCCGTGACTTCAAGAATTTAGTAGAAGCGAGCGGAGAAACAGACGCGCACACCCCAGGCTATATATTTGTGCGAATAATATACATGTAAAAAGTGCGGTGGGAGCGGTGCGCGCGCGTTCTGGAAAACGTGCGACCGCCGCTAAATGCGTCTCGCGACGCTTGTATATCAATTCCGCCGCGATAAGAGAAAGAACCCCGCGTCGCGATACGCGTTTCATTTCGCGAAAGAAGCGAGGTCGGTTATTAACGTGTTCATATATTTTAATATCTCGTTTTTTGCACGCGACCGCGAACGGGAGAACGTGCGTTTTATTCTCTTTTCACGGATTCGATTAGATATTTCCATAATTCTGTATAAGAATTGAAAAAAAAAAAAAAAAACATTTTTCTCAGATGTTAATTCTGCGAGGAATCTTCACATTTGCGTTACGTAAAATTCGCATTAAAATTTACTCTTACAATAGAGATCAGCCGTGTAATCCGGATTAATTAACCGAAGTTCTTTGCGGACGTAACAAGGCTCGCACTCGAGGAGAGAGTCAAGCGATTTAAGTTCATATCTCTTAATGATCCCTCGTTACAAAGTTACATTGTTATCTAGACCGCGGATGGGATTATGAACGCGATATCGATTCGCATCGAGTTATCTAAACGCGTCCTACAATATTTCCGACCTACGAACATTGAGATACGTAACATACAATTGTGTCTTTACGCAAATATTTAGATACTATTTCCACAACAAGTTTGTCTTATGTAACAACAAATCATGTTTTGTACAGGACTGACGTAGACGCTGCGTCCGGCACGAAGAGCGGCACCTTAAAATTCGTAAGAACGTTGACGAACATCTCGAAGGACGCCGGCGGTGTGGTCCATATGCGATGCGAAGTCGTGGGCGATCCTCCACCGACGAAGATACGATGGTTCAAGAACGAAGCTCCGTTGGAAGATAATCGACCGAAAATCACCATTAGGAAAATACACGCACAAGTAAACGGAGAATTGTCGATTTTTACACATTTCTAAATTATTATTATATACTCACTTATTTATGTAACAATTGACATGCTTGCGGTTCTGACATTTTAGATACACGAGCATGCAGCGAAAAATTTGGCGGGCAGTCGATTGAAAATTACAAATTTAGACGTATCCGACGTTGGTTTTTACACCTGTCGCGTCACGAACGGCAAGGATCAGATTCAGAGCGAAGGAACGTTGCGAGTCGATTCTTCCAAGAAGTGGCAAGGTAAATTTTTTTAACCAAATCTTTGCACCGTGGCGCTCGACTCAATAATTAATAAACGAAAATTGCGAAAGATAATAAAAAATTCTTATGGTGATTTTTTTCTTTTGTTAAAGAACGAAACGATGTTATTTCGTTTGGATTAAAACACAGTGTAATGTAAAATTGCTGAATGTAAAATTACGCCCGAGCGACCGTTATGCTATTACGGCACCGAGTCTCAAACCATAACCATTATATAGAGAAGGGGAAGATAATCACATCATCTTTGTAATTTTAAAGCCGCGCGCGAAGCAGTTCGCCCATAATCCGAGTTTACATTTCACGGGAGTAATTAAACACGCTTTAAACACACGGCCTGCAAAATCCAGAGAGTATAATATTTCGCGCGTCACCGACAAAAAGAGGTGATTCTCGAAGGTGGTTCTCTTGCGCGCGCTGCCGCGTTGTAACTTGCTCACGGAACAACCCCATAAACACTATTTGTAATGCACGAGGCGAATACGCATCGACGTCTTTACCCATCGTCGTGAAAATTTTCGAGTACACGCATTATAATAACGCTTCGGAGACACACACACAGTGTGTGTGTGTGTGTGTGTGTGTTCCCGACGTAAAGACGACATTACCATAAAACGCAAACCCGCTTGACTACGAAAACGGTTATGAAGCTTGAGGTCTCTACGACGCGCCAGAAGCGTCATAATACGCTTTGGGGTGTGTTAGGTAAATTATATTAGAAATTCTTACAAAAGAGAGCGACAGAGAGTGAGAGATTGTCATCAAATAATAAACAAATATTATTGTGCCGTTGTTACTTTGCATCATGTTGCGGTTTTCTTTGCTCGAACGTTTATTTCGAGGAGAACAATATTACAACAACTTCGGAGATAACAACGTGGCAACCATAGACACTCCGGGATGGCCTCGTGGCCTTTTCAGTTTGTTTCGACGCCTCCAAAAACGCTCTCCCACCTCGTCGTCTCTCGGTGAGCAGGGCTCCGGGTAAAACTTCCCGTAACAAAGTTTTCGAAAAGCTCTCACGCCTCGAGGCGATGAAACAAAACTGTTCCCCGGACAAAGTTACCACCAAAGAGAGAGAGACGCTCCTAACAAATTCTAATCTAATCCCGAGTGTCGGATCGTCTCCTCGCTAATGCACGAGTCGCGACAGAGACGACAACGACGACGACGAAGACGAAGACGACGACTCTCTGCTCCGCGTTGTGTTTCCCCGCCGAGAGGGATCTCGGATTCTCTCGCCGCGCAGGAGACGAACTTTAATATTAGCACTCTGCAAGTCAAACTCGACGCTGGAAAATTCAAACTTCTTTCCCCGGGTCGCGGAGGGAACACGTCCCTCTCTCCCGGGAGTTCGTCACCGGGAAACAGAGGTGTGCCGGAGACGGTATTCTCCGGATTGTCAAAATAATCGTAAAAGTTAGTTCACACGTGTGTGCGTCATCGCGCCGCGCACACACGCGCGTTTAAAATATATTTCACTCAAATGCGAACGAATGCAATTGAATGCATCGAGAAGAAGAGACGGCGGCGCGCGCGTCTCGACTATATTTCGCGCGGCGTGGTGTGTATTACGTTCCCACGAGAAATCAACAACTATGTTATCCGTATGCCGGCTGTTCAATTTACGACCAAGTTAGTGCGCACAAAGCGACGATGCACTGACGGACAGAACTATAAAGAGGAAACAAAAGATAGAGAGAAAGAGAGAGAGAGAGAGAAAGACAGAATTTCACACTACTGAGAGTATGCGCGTGCAGATATAACTGCGCGTGTATACGCGCAAAACAACGACGGGAACAACTCTTAATGTATCGTATTAATCGCGACACGGGGAGAGATGAATGTACTATACGTCTGAGGCACGCGCTCAGACGTTTTTACACGCGCTCGAATTTGACTTTTTTACTTGCAATACACACTTGCGTTTAATAATCGTGACGGTTTATAATTTTCGCTTGAGAAAATTACGATCGGTTGGACCTGTACCGATCAACGAGTGAATGATGAAAACGAGATACTATCTATTAATTCCGCGAGGTACTCCTCTCGAGTGGGTTGTGGCGTTTACGCGCGCGCGCGCGCGCGCGTGTGTGTGAACGTCAGAGAGAAATACACGAGACATGCAACTTTCCTCGATCGCCGGATGATACATCGCGGCAATACTCGGTTATTGAAATACGATATACACGAGTTACGTATCGCATCCAGTCGACATAATAATGGCGCGGCGCATAAATTCAACTCGCGAAAAGTCCGCTGACTGTGTGTGTGTATATAGCGAACGTTGTAATACACGTTCGCTTTTTTATGGGACGTATATACCGGCGCCTGAGAGACGAATTTTATTCGCATGCGAAAACGGATAAAGTGTAAACAGCCGGAATCGAGGTTTTGGGAAAGAGAGAGAAAAAATAACATTATGCCTCGGGAAAGAAATGCGGAGCTTGAACACAATTTTAACGTTACACGCTTTGGAGTTGTTGTCGCGTTCTTTTCAGATGGAAAGGTATTCAATGCACTCGTGCGCTGTAGGAGACGAGAAAAAGTTTTTTTTTTTTTAAATTACGTGTTTCTTTTTGTCTTGCTATTTTATTCGCCAAAGCGTGCGGGAAGAGAAAGAACATTAACACGCGCGCATATAAACTTTGCGCGAAATATCGACAGCGACGTTACGAGCCGCGATTCACAGTCAAGCACGATTAAGTAGCTTAACTGCGAACCCTCGACTGCGTTCAAAACTTCGTGCGGAAGTTTCGCGCATAACATGGACCCCCCCCCCAGGTAATAGTCATTGCCGCGGTAATTTGGCCCATTAATCAGCGGCTGTTTAACGCCGCGCGTTAAAATTGACCGCGCTCGCGCGCTCGTATAAATTTCGTAGAGCGCGCGATTTTATTGTTATTAACTTTATTGTTACCTTTTGGTATATTATATTATCTTCTTCTGTGTTCGCAGCTCCGATACATCCCGGAGATTCCATCGGGCATTCACTGGGCGCTGATAGATTTCCTACAGGAATGTCCAGGTCAGCTTTTGTTCGAAGTTGAAGAGAACCCACATTGGTCTCGCGTTTTATTGGCGCGCCGAACGTAGCGCCGGCACGAAACTGACGGTGACATCTGTCGTGAATATGAGCAACCGAGATATCTTGAAACGGTTTTGTTTATAACGCGCGTCTGGTCTGGTCAGTTGCCATCAGTTTACAAATGGTTGACACCTGATGCGGTGTCAGATGACGAGCCACTACACGTTAAACCAAATGTTTTGATAGTTAAATTGTAAATTATGAAGCTACTCTTGTACCTAGTATTGTTGCAGAGTTTGTGTATTTTTGTACAAGTCGTAAATAGCGCCGGGAACGTTAACACGACAGTGACAAGGTATCGCAGCGTTATCTCTGCGAGGTTATGCCGGAATAATCCACAAGTTGTTTTTATTGTTTGTTTTTTTTTTTTTTTTTAGGAGGAAAAAGATTAGATAAAGTATTGGTATTTAACTCCTTCAAGACTGATTCGAATATTATTGGCGATTTGGTAGCGAGATTTCTTTACTTGTTTTTTTTTTTTTTTTTTTTTGCATTTATGTAGATATTTTGGTATTTAGAGTAATTAAGAGATTCCAAGTTTGGTATATTTAAATGTTTTGTCTTCTTGTTACGATAGTATGGGGAATGGAGACTCATTGGACAACCTGGGCAGTGGAGTGTCAACACCTCATCTCTCTCATCTGGCATCTGCAAATCCATTTGGTGGCATACTTTTGCCAAGTCCACATCCGACCAGCTTACAATCCACCATGGATTTCAATACAATTAGCGGCCTTACTAATGGCAATATACAGTTTCCATCCAATGTTGATGAAATATCGGGCATAAGTAATGTTTTAAACAGAAAAGACAATCATAAAGGAACTTGCGAGGTTGGTGTTGAAACACAAAGACAAATATAAATAAAATTGTTCATTGTTTCGTGTGTAAAGAAAAGTGTTAAAAATTTTTTTCAGGTATATACAGGACAAACGTGTGCACAATTTGTAGGAAACCAATCGGTTTATATAACATATCCTATGACACAAAAGATGCTTGAGGAGAAATTAATGAAAGCATTTCAAGTTATTAATTTTTCGAAGTGAGTATATCGTTATGCGATATCGCAATTTGTCACATTGAGAAATAAAAATTACTTTTTTCTTTGCACAGTGAACTTTCATCAAATTGTGAAGGATATGCAAAGCCGTCTCTGTGCTATTCCGCTTTTCCGATATGTCGTGACTCGTCGAACAATCAAAAACCGAAAAACACAGAAGCGAGCACGCAGCTCTTTAGGCTTTTGAATTCCGAGAAGGATCATCTATTGGACGATGATCGCGACGACGCGGACGAATTCGCAAAAATGCACGGCATTCCCAAGAAACGCAGTCCTACTTTGGATCCAACCTTTTCAGGTCCGACCTTTGATTTTATACCCAACGAGAACGGAAAGACGAGCAATAAGAAAATAATCAATCAGAGTTACGGGGACTTGCGAGCGTCCAATAGAAACGAGATGAATCGTAAGTTGCGAAGAATATGCCGAGAGGAGTGCGAAATGCTGGAGAACGAATTGTGCCGAAAGGAGTACGCGATAGCGAAGAGGCATCCTTTAATTGGGCATCAAGTGCCTTTGGTTGAATGTTCGGACTTGCCATTGGAGGGAACGACAGAAGCTCGCGATTGCCTAACGCTCGGATTATCTGTGGCGAACACCGTGCAGGAAAGTACGTGTAGCACAAGTTTTAATTTAACGGTTTTCACATGGCAATTACAATCATTTCTCATTTCACGTTTCTTTCAGATGATTACTGTTATTGGGGCAGTGGAAAATCCTATCGGGGAACCGTAAAAACAAGCATTAGCGGACGGCCGTGTTTACGGTGGTCTTATCATTTCAATCTTCCAATTTCTGATTACCCCGAATTAGCCGGTCGTCACTCGTACTGTCGGAATCCTGGTGGCAAAGAATCGCAACCATGGTGTTACGTCGACGTCAATAACAGAATGCAAAAGGAGTTTTGCAACATATCCAAATGTGGTAAGTTTATGAAATATGATGTAAGAAATGTTATTATATGTGTGTGGAAAGCGCTAATTAAAAGTATGTATTTCTTGC
Organism: Pseudomyrmex gracilis; assembly: GCF_002006095.1. Lineage (NCBI taxonomy): Eukaryota > Metazoa > Arthropoda > Insecta > Hymenoptera > Formicidae > Pseudomyrmex > Pseudomyrmex gracilis. The sequence goes on from NW_018020598.1 coordinate 270,618, forward strand.
AGTTGAAAATTTATGGATTTATGCGGTTGTTGGTTTCGTATTAACGGGAGGATTTGTTGTTATATTAATTTGCTATTGCTGCTGCTACAGAAGCAGAAAATCCAGAAGGCAAATGAATCATCTGCCATCGAATAAAGTAACTACATCGATACATGTGTCGATACAAACTAAGTAAGAAGCAAAACGAAAATGTTGAAATGACGATTTTATTTTAGATGTTGACTGGTATTCAATGTGATAAGAACATATATGATGGAAGAAGAAGCACGACACAGCCAATGGAAATGAGTTCCCTTTTGGCAGGACCTGGTAATACGACACCGGGTACTGGCACGTTAAGCAGTGGCAGTAGCAGAACGTCAAATAATAGAATACCTCAATTTACCACAAATAATGTCGTGCTGTTGCAAGAACTCGGCGAAGGTGCTTTCGGTAAGTAAGAATCAATGGTTTATTAATTTTTTTTTTTTTTTACAAAATTTCCTACAAATTGAGATATCGATTATGTCTGCAGGAAAAGTCTACAAAGGCGAATTACAGACCGGTAATAAAAGCGAGCCGTCTATTTTCGTTGCGGTAAAAACGCTGAAGGAAAACGCGACTCCGAAGACTCAGAGCGATTTCAAGAGAGAAGTTGAACTTATGACCGATCTGAGGCATCCGAATATCATTTGCCTACTCGGCGTGATACTCAAGGGAGAACCAATGTGTATGCTCTTCGAATATATGACTCAGGGAGATCTACACGAATTTTTGATCTGCCATTCCCCGAGATCGGATGTACCCTTAAACAACAGCAACGGTAAAATTCTAGAACAGCCGGAGTTTTTACATATTGCATTGCAGATCGCTTCTGGTAAGTGACTAATTTATTTTGTGCACATAATCAAATTTATTTATTATTACGTGCTAAATAATGATTCGTTTTACAGGCATGGAATATTTGGCCAGCCATCACTATGTCCACCGCGATTTGGCAGCTAGAAATTGCTTAGTGGGCGATAATCTGACGGTGAAGATCTCGGACTTCGGCTTGTCGCGAGATATTTATAGCAGCGACTATTACAGGGTACAATCTAAGAGTCTATTACCCGTTCGATGGATGCCGCCCGAGTCGATTTTGTATGGCAAGTTCACCACTGAGTCGGATGTATGGAGTTTCGGGGTTGTGTTGTGGGAGATTTACAGCTACGGTTTGCAGGTAAAGCAACAAGCGGTACATGCATAAAATAAATGTTTTGTTTTTCAAACCCTCTTCCCTTGTGATTTCTAAGAAACTTTCTTCTTATAGCCGTATTATGGATACAACAACCAGGAAGTTATAGATATGATTCGCTCACGGCAATTGCTGCCGTGTCCCGAAGATTGTCCGACGATGATCTATAGCCTGATGATCGAGTGCTGGCATGAGGTGGCGAATCGCCGACCGCAGTTTCCGGAGATCCATCATCGGTTGCACAACTGGTACATAAATCAAACCTACTTGAGTGACTTTTGCAACGAGTCTATTACTAGTTACTCCGGTAGTAGCCACAAAAGCACGAACAAGACGAACTCGACGCAACTGTCAGCGCCTATATACAAAAGCGATCAGAAAGGGGAGCAGCAGCCGGCGGCTGTCTGCAATCTTAACGATTACAACAACGCGATAAAAATGCTACCGTCAACGGTGAACACTTTCACGAGTTCCAACTGCGTCGAACAGAAGCCTAATTGCGGGTTTTCAAACGCGGAACACGGTACGCCAATAAAAACCAATAATTACCAGAATCCCGTCGCGAATGTGAATCTGAACGATGTCTACGATGACAAACAGTGTTGCTCGCCCAAGTTGAGCGGCGCGAAGAAAGTCTTACCCACAACAGTACCGCAGGCTGGTACGCCCAAATCAAACGCTATCAACAATGGCCTGAGACCGATGCAAAATGGCGCGCAGTTGGTCGTCAGGTTACCGGATCCCAGTAAAGTCACGACTGAGACAAGAGTGTCGAAGTGAACACAGTTTGACTCGCGACGAATACACATATACAAGTTTTTTCAGATATTTGCGCGCGAAGAGTGTCGATGAAAGCATATACATATACGTATCTCTATGACTGCCGGATACTCTCTTTCTTGGTCAATATTGAGAATAACATATGACAGACAAAGAGGGTTGTGCTATACACATTTTAACTACTGCCATATATTTATATATACATATTTGTATATTTATTTATTTTTACACATGTACACGTATTTTATATTGACTTTCGTTTTTTTGTGGATGTTCTATGTGTAATGTCTTCTTATACATGTAACATAATTTTAACGTATATATATATATAAATATATATATATATATATATAAATATATACACATACACGTAGAACAGAATTGGATGTCGTGCTCTAACATGATTCCATTTGTAATTATACAAACAAAAACGGAATGAATTTTTTGAAAATATATTTGTTCTTTTATTTTTTACAAGAAGAAATAAATTGTCTCAATCATTTTTTCAAAAGTATATATTATATATATACTACGAGTACGTATACAATTTTGCACATATACACGCAAATAAATGTGTGTGTATATGTACGTGTATAACTTGTATCTTTATAAGTTGTGCAAGAGAGAGAGAGAGAGAGAAAGAGAAAGAGGTAATTTATATATTTCACGAGAAGGAAATAATCTTGTAGAACAAATGTTGATACTTAATATTAAAACGAATGTTTAATCAATATGCATGCTCTGTCGAAAGAGTGTAATATTGTATGAAATATTGTTATGCTCTATAATTCACACTTTACGTGAATCATGTTCTCAAATGTACTCTTTACGGAACTGTTCAAAAAAAAAAAAAAAGATGCGAGCACGCGCGATCGAGTATATATTGTAATGAGCGGGAATGTGAGAGAAAGAAAGAGCGATAAAAAAAAAGAGAGAGATGCCTGAGTGTGCGATTTGTGAATGTGTACGTTAAGATGTTTTCTAAAGAGCAATTTTTTATAACCATATTAATATGCCAAAATTCGGATAGTGAATATTTAACTGTTAAACAAAAACTCTTCTCCGATTTATACATTTTTACACAATAGGTGGATGTACGTGTATCTTTTACTAAAAAAAAAAAAATCTTCGAGGTCACTTCTTAACCAGCAATATTCTCGTCCTCCCTCTTAATCGATATGTCCTTAACATTTCTCGACCTCGAAGACTCACAAACGACTGAGAGATTTGATACCCGTAAATATTCAGCGATAGTAAACGGAAAATTATCGGAGAATATTTGTGTGTGTATAAATTATATATTATTATTAATTATATACGCGCGTGTGTGTATAGGACGTACAATATACATCTTGACTCTAGGCTATAAAAATATCGCTACTTTGATTTTATAACTTTGCGAAATTTAACTCTTTGCGTATTTTCGAGGTAAATAAATATATTAGCGATAAATTAAGAGAATGTAAAATGTTTTGAAATTATTGAAAGGAGAGAGGGTATTATAATTTTCGTAATTTTTATATTAACGCAGAAAGTGAGGAGAAAAAGAGAGAGCGTGCTTTCGATTTGTTGGAAGAAACAACGGTTATAGACGTAACAACGTGATAAAATTTTTAGTATCTCGTACTTAGCTTTTCGCATCACGCACAACTGCCATTAAAAGAAGACTAAGATTGATGTACCTCCGAATTGAAGTTTTTATCTATTGTAATTTTGAGAGAGACCATCACTTCGAAAAGAAGTTTGCTATACAATGAGGTTAATTTGTGTCAAGAATGGAATTCTTCAGCGAAAGAATGATGTGTATCTAAGACCTTTATACTCAGTCAAATACAAATATACAATTCATGTTTTTCGTATATCGCAATCTGATGTTATTTCGTCCCCACGCTTTTTCCTTATAAAATTATTATCTACACTTGAAAAAAAAAAACAATATATCTAAATTCTTTTACTTTTAATCGCGAACAGTATGGCGCACCGAAGCGAGAGATGATATCTGTGATGAGTAATTATCAATGTGTGCTTGATTAGTATTACGCAACGACGGATGTGGTATAACATTGACCTCGATCATTTCCGTCTCCGCATTCACTCTGATAATTTATCAAAGCCGTATCAAGGCAGTCTGGACAGACGTAAAAGACGCGCACACGCCACCCTTTGCAAATCGCGACGGTTATGAAAATCGATTTCATGAAATATCATCATGAGCAAACCACACGCCACGCAAGATACCTATCTACCCCGTTTGATCTATTACATATGCTAAGACCGATAAAAGACCTGACCGCGCTGAAAGATAAACATCGCATATTAGCATTTCTGATTACATCATGTTTCATCACGTGTCGTAAAATATGACTACAATATGTTTCTATCGATCAGAGAAAGAGAGAGAGAGAGAGAAGAGAGAAATGCGAACCTTTGTGTAATAATCAGCAAACACACTCTGTCGCTTTTATATATATTTTGATTTTAAATAATCGGTTTTTCTACCTAGAAAAAAATTAAATGTCCCAGAGGTTGAACGCGCGCACATATAAGATTCTCAGAAGAGATATCATCTGAAGTAAAACATCAAACTGTTTAATTCTCATTTATTTCTCGTTTTTCTCTACTTCGAGCAACCTGATTAAAAAATACGATAATCGCTATTTCAGTTTTACACACGTACTACGCGCTATATTGTGCAATAAAATGATATATAAGTCGTTATTAACTATCAGAAAGCGTCAATGCGCGCAAAGGGTTCCCGCGAAACCGACTTTTTCTCTTCCGATCACGCGCGTCGCACGGACGATCGTCCGGAACGATGAACGGTGTGATTTGGAGCAAATCGCAAAAAACCTTCGTACCAATTTCCAGTGTGCCCGCGTACGCCACGTTGCAACGAGAACGCGTCAGACAAAGCCGGGCATTGGAAATTCACAATTTTCAACTGCAAAATCTGACCTTGACGTCTTTTCAGGTAGGGTTTCTCTATCCCAAACATTTGCGCGCGCGCGCGCGATATCTGGTTTTCACAACTGCGCGCGTTTCAAATTTCGTTTGTTGCACGCAATTCAGGAACGGAATTTTCTTGAATTCTACGACAACAACACCAGGATCACGGGACTCTGCGGTGATTTGTGGACCATTCTTTCCCAAACGTTGAACTTCACGTAAGATCGTTCCGAGTAAATTACAAAAAAGTGAGGACTGAAAAAACAATCACGTGATAAAAAACGAAAAACAGTAATCGAAAAATATTTCTAGATTACAACCGATACGAGTAAACGTAGACGGCTTAGGTGTACCCACAAAGAATCACACTTACAGCGAAGGATTATTAGGCATAATTTATCGCAATGAAACCGACGTAATCCCAATGGTGGAAACGTACAGCACACGACTTGTGGCGGTTGACTTCACAACGCCTCTATGGATCAACAGGTAAATTTGAGATAATTATCGAGATTTTAACGAGGCTTCGATCATACGGTTCCGATTTCGCAGCTATCAATTGTACATATGGGACAGAGGGATTTACGACAGTATGTGGATGACAAAAGTGTTTTCTTGGAAAATCTGGTGCGTCATCCTGGTCATGTATGTGCTACTGAACGCGTGCAGTTTCGGGTTGCAAACTATAATCGCAAAGATTAGAAACAAACGCAGACTCACCACCATCGGCGACCATTTGTTTTATAACTTTGGGATGCTCTGCAATCAAAGTACAAATAACTGTTTGAATATATAGCAACTGATTTTCGAACGTAATGACGATATGATTGTAATAAATTATTAGAATGCAATATATACTCACAACAGGCTACATTCCTGAGATTTTTGACGGAAGGTCGAGGATACTGGAAATATCACTGGGTCTCTTTTGTTCGATATTGTCCATAGCATTTGGCGCGCTCTTATTTATTTACATGACTAAAAGACTCTTTATACCGCCGTTTAATGATCTCGGCTCTCTGTTGACCAATACTAAATACAACATCGTCAGTCTGAAAGGTTCTATTGTAGATATTGCGGTTAAGGTATTAACAAACAAATAACACACTCAGTAAATTTTGTTACATGTTTGTTTACGACAAAATGAACGTTCGCATTTCACAGGTGAGCACTGACGAAGGTTTTACAAAAGTACGAAAAAGCAAACGTTTCGTCGCTGCATCAAAATTCGAGGAAATAATTACTATGATGTGTTCTATGAAAAAAAATAAATACGTTCTATTTCAAGGTGACGACGAACAAAAAACTACAAAACATCTTCTGTGCCACCTAACTCCAGTTGGACAACATTACCTGACCATGTGGATATCCGCCGGTCTTGTGAAAGGTTTCAAATACAAAAGAACCATTGACATGGGGTAAAGAAACATCGCAAGCGATTGTAAAGCGCTACATATCATATACTATGTTGTTATTTACAATACATATGTGAAAGAGTAAACTTTTTCGCAAACAGAATACTGAAACTGATGGAAGTTGGACTGTGGGACGGATTGAAAGATCGTTGGCTGACGAAGAAAATTGAATACGAAATCAACAAACCCGAAGCGGTCGGAATAGATCAAGTTTCTCTTGTGCTTAAAATGATGTGCTACGGGATGATACTGGCCTTCGTTATTTTCATAATCGAAGTAATTGTGTACACTTATAAACAAAAATTTGAATCAATTTTATTTGTAACAAAAAGTTTCATTGAGAATAAAATTTATTTTTAAAAATTTGCACTATAAAAAAAACGTTTTTTAACTCTCTTCCTTCTCTTTTCTTTCCACTTATATAACGAATTGTCAACAATACGGATACAACGATCTGTCTTCCACGTGAACACGCATTATCACATCGCGATAACCGGTTGATTTCGATCATAAACGTGATTATATCCGCCGTCGTCGTTCATCAATCTGAAAAAGTGACTAATCCACACGCGTTATCAATTCCCAGCTATCATAACCAACTATCCATTAGGAGTGATATGAATTTCATTAATGGAAAGTAATAAACCACACACTATAATGTGTGTGTGTACTTATCAATCCCTGCGATCTCTCACCGATGCGCGCCCTATGCGTATTTATACACGTTATTTTCCGCGAGTTGAATCACTACGTGGAATTAGTCGAATAACCGAGGTTTGCGAGAGAAGTGATTTTGCGAGGAACTATGCGATGCGTTTTAACAATTGCGATTTTCCAACTCGCGATTATGAATCGCTGCTACGCCGCGAGCGGAATAATCTGGCGCAAACGAGAACAAAAATTTGTGCAGTTGTTCACAATCCCGCAATTTGCCGCTCTTCAAGAAGCGAGAATGGCCGAGCGTCGAGCCCTCGAGTCCCTCGATATGAGAAATGAAACAATAAAAGCCGCGTATTACGAGGTACGAGGTGGATAAGGTCTCGAGAATGAGATCAATAACATTTCTAAAGCAATTTCGTACTTGCTGCAGGAAAAGAACATGGTGATGTTCCACGACAATGACACGACGATCAACGGCATTTGTGGCGAATTGTGGTATCTTCTCGCGGATTATCTCAATTTCACGTGCGTTACATGACGTGAATCTCTCGGGACACGCACCTGAAACATTTTAGCAAAAGCTTGTTAAAGTAATTTTTTTTTCTCAGATTTATTCCGATAAAAACCACCGATCGAGGGTTCGGCGGGAAGCTGGAAAATGGTACTTATTATGGCATGATCAATATGGTGATGCAAAATAAAACAGAAGTCATTTTGAGAACTGGATTCTTTCAAGATCGCATGGAGTTTGTGGATTACACGGTGCCTCTTTGGAAGAGCAGGTTGGCTTTCGCACTGTGAGCACAATTAATCATTGATATTAAATAAAGAACGATAACAATGATAAATTGACATTTTTAGATTTCACGTCTACATTTTACCGCAGCAGCTCTTCGATAACAAATGGGTGTTTACATTGTTCTCGCCGGAAACGTGGTACTTTATAATATTTCTAGTCATTGTTCTGAGTAGCGTCAGCTACTTTCTGCACAAACTGAATCAGAAACGGAATCAGAAACGCAAAAAGAAAGGCTCTGTATATTTCACTTTGAACGATCATTTTTTCTATTCTTTTGCGACGATATGCGGGCAAGGTGATTATTATTAAGATTAAAAACAAACTGTTTTTGTTTCTGTGCGAGTTTCAAGTTTCCGTTGCACTGTAACAATATTTGTGTATTTGTGCAGGTCACGTGCCTGACGCTTACCACAACAAATTCAAGATTTTGTCGTTGTCGAAGAGCATATTCGGGTGGCTGGTGTTGTTATCTTTCAGCTCCCTTCTCATACATCGCATGGCAAATAGACAAACAATTTTACCATTCAAGGATCTGGATACTCTTTTCAACAATACGAAATACATTCTGTTGGGTTATCACGGCTCTTTCTTTCACACTTATCTTAAAGTAAATATCGCCAATTTATTATTATATTACAATTTACGCGTTTATACTTTCTCCAACATGTCATTTCTAATTGTCACATTAAACAATTCCACACAAAAAAAATAGCAAAGATATTGTGTGTTCGCAACTTATCCTTACTTGTTATTTTTTTAAGGAAAAGTATCATAACAAAGGCACTGACAAGATTCTTCTTAAACGCGTACAATTTATAGACATTGCGGAAGACTTGCATAACACGATCTGCAACGACATGGAGAAGTACGCGATGTTCGAGATCGAGGATCGATTTAAGGCACTAAATAGGCGCGGTTGTCCGCTCCAATCCACAGGTAATTACAACGAGACCTGGATAACTTTCGCAATCAAAAAGAACTTCCGCTACAAGAGAACAATCGATTCCGCGTAAGTTGATGTCGCATAACAATTGTCGCTTATTTATTTCGTGTTTTAAGAGTTCTTTATTTCTAGGCTAAGATTAAGTGCGCGTTTTTTATTTTGTCATTTTGCACTTCCTGCAGACTCATCAAGATAAACGAGGTCGGATTGTTAGACGCTTTGCGAGATCGCTGGTTGGACACTCGAATGCAGAATAAGAACCCGGTCGAATTTAAAATGATCGACTTACATCAAGTTTACTTGATCTTTCTGATACTCTGTTACGGAACGATAATCTCATTCGCGATACTTGTAGCGGAAAAAATAACGTATCATTACAAAATGAAGAATGTGCCACGTAAACGACGTAGACGAAATATGAGAAATTTGACGAATTTTTTGCGATGAAATAGATAGCACGTGTAACAGCACAAGAGAGACCTACTTGCTCACGTTCCTTCTATTTATACGTTTCGCGTGAAGAAGATATTAAATATATGATAAATAACGCACGATATGATTTATTGGCAATTTAATTCAAGAAAATGATAAAAACAAAAATGTAAGCACACGATATTTAACAAACGTAATTTATTCGCTTTTAGTAAATTATCTTTGGTTTTTTTGTATAATGTATTTTTATCACCGCATTTCTAATAGCTACTTATATATTAATATAAAAAATATTAGGAACATTTAATGAACGGAAAGAGAGAGAAAAATACGCATTATGCTAATATAAATATTAACATAATGTGTATATTTGCGTATATATATATATATAAATATATTTTATTATTTACATATATATACATATATATAAAAAAATAACACACTCACGAAATAAGTAAGTCCGTTATCACTTTCGCTTCCTGTATCTCGAAAACGCTCTTCTTATCGCGAATAACTTCCAGCTCATGTATCAGAGCCATGGCAGCTTCAACGCAATCGTCCACCTCATCTTCGACGATCACATCATCCTTCGGAAACTGGTCTCGCAGACAGTGCAGTATTATGTTCAGCTGGTTGATGGATCTGCAATCGTGTAATCGATAATGTAAATCAATTTTCCTTTACGCGCGAGTCGCACGAACATTTGTCAACATCCACGAGTGTGCGATCCCGAAAAGAAAAAACGGGTTTTCTCACGGGTGATATTACCTGACGCAGATCTTGATTCTTGTTTCGCTGGCGTCGATCGATTGCACTTCGACCAAACAATACATGAGAGAATTGTGTTTCTGCACCAAGAAAACATCGGAGTAAAGTTGCTCGAAGGTTCTCGAAGTCAGGAAGTAGCAAAGCGCTTCTCTTCTGTAGTGTGCGTCGTATTTTTTCTCGTTATCTTTGAGGCGAAGCGTGATAATCTTCTCGGTGTTGCACGTGCTCTTCAGAGCCAGCAGAACAACGCGCTCGTTTCCGTTCAGGAACGTCATACACGAATTGGCGAAGGTCTCGGCGATAGTGAGCCGCATAGACGGGACCGGGAGCTGGTACGACATTTCATCGATCTTGTACGCGATCATGCCCCAGCACTCAACGACAGGTTGTCGATCGAATCTCGGTAGATCGAGCACTACAATCGCCACCATTGAACATTCGGGCGTAATGAAGCTTGTCCTTTCCCAATGAAAGTTTTTGTTATTCTTCCAAAATACGGACTCGCCGTAAATCTCCGCTTCATCTCGCACATATGGATAATATCTGAGATTGAGTAACGTGCTGCAAAGAAATAGATTCTTTCCTAGAAGCAATCACACGCATAAAGAAGTTTTTCTGATTTCACAGGGAAAATTCAGATGATTTGTATATTGTAAGAAAATGTTTTTATATTGCACTGATTTGAATTTTAATGTAAATCAATGTTAAAACGTGCGAAAGTGAATTGTAATATTTGTTAAAAATGTAAATATGTTAATAAACACGTATACATGATAAATGCTTTTAATATCTTTATATCGTATCTGTCTACATATTTTCTACCTGACTGCATCGCGTTATAATTTATCTACTAGTAATCACTACAAATATACGTTAAAAAAACTAAAAAAAAAATAAAAAAAGAAACACGCTTTTTTGGGAAAAATAAGAGAATTCAAATCATATACAGAGAAAAAGAGAGATAACGCGGTCGCCAGGTCAGCGGTTATGCACACGACCTTGAATGTAACGTTTGCACTGACATTATCTATGCAGATCGACCCACGAACAAAGATACTAATCGCGATGTTCCTGTAAAAGCATAATGACGTAACATCAACGACAACGGAATAGTTTTATTAAGTAAACTGTTCCTCTTCCTTCTTCTTTCCTAAGAGAGAAAAAGAGACAGAGAAAATATTGAATACATAATATCTGATTTTATTTATTTTCCTGACGATTTTATTTATTTTCCTAATATTGAAAAAATGTTTCTATTTTTTAATCACATTTATTTCTTGAGTATTTTATTCGCGTTGTATATAATTTGAATCTAATAAATAAAAATAACAATGAGACAAAATTAATACAAATGTTGAATAAAAGAATTGATGTAGAAACACTCGTGACATAAACAAACACTATTTTTAATTATGCAAATAATCACAAAATAAAACTATTTTTTTATTTTCGCCAAATTGATGTATCAAGAAATGTTAATTGTTTTGTGCTACGATAATATAAAATCACACCGCAATAATTCACGTAATCTCATCGCGAGAATGCAAGTTTGTTACGCGCTGTATTCGCGATTACATGAACAATTCGCCGCAAATCGCGAATTGCTATTTGTAATTAAATTTCAATTTCGATTGATCGGTCGCCGACCAAGAAGGTGCTTGCTCGCGTTTGCGCGAGAAACGTCCAGCGGCAAATCGACCCGCGAAAAAACTGACCAATCGACGAAAGCAGGCAAGCCGCAGGCCCGGCTCTGGATATTTTTTCACCCCCGACATAAAATTTGTATATGTATATACGTAGGATTTTCTGTCTTTATACTTGTTACACGTATTTTTTTGTACATTTTTGTCATTTCTATTATCTTTATCACTTATGTTGCTTTTTTTTTACTCGTACTCGTGACATTTCTCAGAGAGAATCAATGAGTTTTTTAATATTCTTCATATTTAGTGTTATCTCAAAAAAGATTTAGTTTAAATTTTTTCTCGGAAACAATTGATAATAATCATAAATGCAAAATAAAAAAGCGCATGTAAATTTTAAATACATCTCAATAAATTTTTTTTATTTTGAATTAATTGTCTTTAAAATTTTCAAAACACCTAATCTCCAATAGACAAAGATCTACTGTCAAACCGTGATTGTAACGGGCCATGTTTAGGGACACGTTGCGTCGCGCCTCGAGAAACCGGTCCTGGCGGGACGGGTGGCACAGAGCGTCGGACGCGAGCGTCGAGGCGTCCGTTGAGGAGGCCGGTCGGTCTCAGTGATCTGCACGATGCCGCCGTGATCGTACGCGGGGCATCGTATTTTTCCTGACCGACACGCGTACGCATCACGTGGCACACACGCATATCGTTGTCGTCCGTATATCCGGGCTCTCCTGCATCGGTTCCGACCTCCACCGTGGCGTTACGCGAACATCCCTAACGCGTTACACCCGACGACGCGACCTGGGGGAGCAACGACGCCAGGCCATCGCTCGTCGACGACGACAAATGCAGCAGTAATTTCCCGCCGACGGAATATATGCCCAGAGAAGGTACGCGCGATGAGATCACACGAGAGGGATCGTCTCCAACCCTTTTGGAGAGATGCAAATCTCTCAAGGTGGTGGCGCGCACACTTACCCTCGTAACGAATCCTGAGATTTTAATAGAAAGGCCACCTCGCTGACCCGCGGTGCACTTTCGATCGCGAATTACAGCCCGTCGATATGTCGTTTCATTTATTCGTCACAAATTTTTGCAACATATAAACGTTACAGTGAATTACGTTAAAAAATATTAACATATACATAAAAACCGAGCCCGCATGTATAAGTGAACGATAATAAATTATACTATGTCATAAAAATTTGTGATGCGACATCAAAAAATATTGAAACACACATTTGACATTATTTAAATCTCTGATTTTAATATTTTGTCTCATTCATGCCGGTTCGCATTGATCGCGCGATTAAATAATAATAAGTCTCATCATTTCTTCCACATTGCAGTCGATACGAACTTAGATCGGGCGCAAAGAATTAAAGTAATTTAACACTATAGATCAATTTATTAATTTTTTTTTTGTACAAAAAAAAGATGTAAAATGCATAAAATCATACTGATACACAGATGTAACTAAATTGCTAATCATAATTAAATTGCTAGACTACTAATTGAGAGAGAGAGAGAGAGAGAGAGAGAGAGTCGCAGATTCTTTCTGATTATAAATCATTGAGAAGAGACGAAAAAATTAATCGAATTGATATTGGCATCGTCGCTTTCAAGAGTTATTTAAATTCGAAACAAACTTGATTTATTGTTAATAATCAATTTGCTATTTTAAGAATTAATTCTCACGTCGATTCTTAAAACACAAACATTTGAAACGTGAAAACGTTCAATTTTCAGAATATAACGATCTCATCGAGCAACTTGTTTAATATTAATAGTGTTATGTCTTTCAACGTCGTTATCCAATGATAATTATCGCGTTATAACGCGCTCACGACTAACACAGTTTGATTAGCGATATTTTGTTAACCTATTGGCATCCCAATACACGCGAGTTCGCTTTCTTTCATAAAACGTTCTTTTAATTGGATTATATGACAGAATACATTAATCCTCTCACAAAGAGAAGTAATTATTCTGAAACTCTTTTGGAAATTTTTTGTTTCTTTTTTCTTTGACTTTGAAAAGTCATATTCACTTCTTTCATTAATAAATTTCTTTCATTAATCATGTTTTTGTATCACATTTCTCGAGCAGTTTTACGAGATTTTTAACGACGCGATTTTAATCAGAGATAACCAGACTAAATGTAACCGACAACGTTGCGACGTTTGTTTGTTTTAATAATAACAAGATTTTATTACTTTGTGTATTTTGCGACGCAAACCGAACTCGTAAAATTACAGCTCTCGACGATCAAACAAGCGTTTTCGTCGCTGCGAAACAATTTCTCTTTCTTTCCGTCTCGGATCTCACGGAAAACACAAGTCGCGTATATGCACACATAGAATAGTATCGCCCAGGCTTATGTAATCTAATGCTGAAATCCTGCCGCCCGCGGTGTATGGATCCATTTCCCACGGAGACGGTACGCGCACGAATGCGAGATAAATCCCATCGTTTCACATACGGTTTTTCTCATTCGATTGCATTAACGTTATGCAACACCGTATCATCAGTCTTTTTAATGACTCGGTTAATTTTGTAGAATACACACACGTTACAAGCTCTTGCACATGCTCGGTTCGTTTATTATCGCGCCTCTGTGTGTGCGTGTGTGTATTATCGCATATAATTACAATTATTTCATACAAAAACAATGTCGCGATCTAATTTTCTTTGATCTTACGATGGCAATGAAATACATTTTGCTGAATTAAATTGATTACACCGCGCAGAACGCAGTCAAGTTATATAAAAGAGATTACGCGACTGCGAATGAGCGACGTTGTACAATGGATTATTGAAACGGGTACGAGAGGAAGTCGGTTTTGCTTCAGAGGCTAGATCAATTGGCATAGTTACAGTATTGTAAAATCGATACGTGTTTGTTCGTGTCTTATAGTACAAAAAATACGCCCAAGATACGACAACACGATGGGAAATGGTGTGTGGCCTTAATCGAGGAAAATTACGAACAGAGATACCTTTGTGACGTATCAGGATTACAAGAAGTGTTTTTCGAATCCAATAGAAAAGCAATATACGCGATACCTTTTGACATTTTACTCCTATATGCCGCGTGAATGTAACGACGCTGATACGATCTGGTGCGATGTGAAGACTCCGAAGCACGACATTGGGATCGGGAGGCAGCCGATCTGAAAGAGATGCTGACGAATTTCTCGAAATTTTTGAGGAAAAGAGAGATAAGCCTACGACATTGAGATCGGGAGGCAACTAATCTGAAAGTGATACTCAGGAATTTCTCGAAATTTTTGGGGAAAAGAGAGATAAGCCCTAGGTGTAGAAAAGTCGAAGGTGTCGACTTCCAAAAAACGGGGGAGTAGAAGGACCAGTGGCTTTGGAAGGAAATAAAGATTGAGAAAGTCGATCACTTTTTGAGTGTTTAGGTTTATATGCTATAAAGAAATAACGGTACACAGATAGACACTTGAAGAAGATTGTCAAGAAAGTTGTGAAACAAGTGTAGAAGACAGAGAAAGTTTGCCGATGAGGACTTCAGAGAATGGGAAAGAACATAGCGAGCTGAAGAAAATCTTAAGAAAGAAGAAAAAAGAACAAGTCCAACACGAAAGCCAAAAAGATCAGTGTAGGAAGAAATAAAATTCAAAAAAAAAAAAAAAAAATAGACTAAGCAAATATTTAGATATTCAAGTAAAATCATTGTAAGATCGATGTAAAAGCCAAAAGACGAGAAAAAACTGAGTATCCATGTCCACTGATACGGTTGTATCGGGCTGATACATTGCTGCTGAAACGACGTTTATTTTCGCGAAGCTTGAGTAAATTTAATCGCGCTTTGCACAACACTTCCGTAAAACGAAGTGTTCGCTCGTATAAGCGCTCTGTTAAGTTTTCTTTTTGCCGACTGTGCAATTTGTCTCACGGTTGCACCCGTCAAACGCAACAGTAGTCGCCACCACACAGTGTGTATCAAAACTCGTTTTTTTTTTTAAGAAAAAACCAACATAACGAGAATTTTATTCTTTCCTTCTTAATTAATAATCATACGCTTAAAATTATCGCGCGTAACGGTTTAACGTGTGTAACGCGCGGACAATGAGAGAGAATATCGAGTCGCGCGACACACAGGTATATTATAACGGATAGAAACAGGAGAAAATCGTGGGAGATCATTCGCACGGACGGACTATTGACACCGATGGACTGACCGCGCGAATTTCTGAAGTGCGCTCATCGCGTGGACGCGGTCGCGGCTTCTCGACTGCTTGGCGTGCTGATATTTCCGCGATCTCAACACACACACAAAGAGAGGAGACGCATACCAATCGCCGAGAAATGCGAAACTGATTGCCCGATTCTATCGGTTTTCTTTTCCCGCGCGTTTCCAGCAGTTCGAACGCACACTCGGGTGGTGTTTGATTTTCTCGAAACGTACGTTTTTGGGTATTAAAAAAAAAAAACACCGATCGAAATGCGATAACGCAGCACAATCCGCGTGAATTATGTATATATATATTATTATTATTATCTGATGTATCGCATCGTTTGTTTCCTCATCGGAACGAAATGCGCACGCGGTATCGTGTCGAAACAGACCGTTCATCAAGCCCGTAATTCTGTTTTCCGCAAGAGAAAATGTATGCAGATTACATCGTATCTGCACCATTACTAAACGTAAGTGCTGTATACACACGCATTTGTATACAATTTATACAACGTTCATTTTGACTCTAATTTGCTTGCAAACCGATATATCAAATTCATGTCCGATTCTAATAAGCCAGAGAGCTCGCTTATTGATTCATTGGTTGTTTATTCGATCAATGTAGAGATGATCGATACGAAGGAGAAAATAAGTACGTGAGATAACTAATAATGTGTGTGTGGGTGTGTGTGTGTGTTGTTTCAGTCCGATATGAATACATTCGGAAACACGTTCTTCGGGAGAAGATGACCTCACGTCGTCGCGTCTTGACAGGAGTTCGCCGTGCTCTCTGTGCCGCCGGTGTCCTGGCACTCATCATCCTGACGCTGTCGGGCCAGGACACCACCAACAGCCTGCAGCATGGAAATTCTCTGGAGGTGTGTGTATTTCCCGAGTATCGCTTTCACGTATAGCGAAATTTATATTTCAAGTTTTCTGCGCATTAGACTCCGACTTGTTAATCTTTGTTCTTGTGTGCGCACACTTTATCGTCCTTTCACGTGTGTGTGTGTGTGTGTGTGTGTGTGAGCGCGCACGTCTCCTAACATCTTTACCGTTTTGTTTAACACTGCACGTGTAACTACTTCATGTTTTTTACGGCCATGATTTTTTCTCCGCTCATTTGCTGTTTGAATAATTTATGAAACTTGAAGCTGAGCAGTCTCATCTCTTTGAGCGATTTATTAAAAGAAAGATAAGGTCTGTTCACAAAGAAGATTATACCTGGATTCCTCCAATACTCGGGGACCGAAACCGCGCCGGTTCCCTTACGTAAAGCACAACGACCACAGACTGGCACAATTCCAGGCGCAATGCGGTAACGTGGATCAGTGCCCGCCTGATATGACCTATTTAAGTCAAGTGTCCAAAAAAGACAAGTTAAAGTTTTATTCCTAATCGTGAACATCATCGCTTCGCGTCTGTCGTCGCACGAACGAAGCGTACATTTAAATAGCGCGTGACGTCGAACAATTTTTTTTAAAAGCATTTTGCACGATTAATTTACGGTTATATTATTCCTATACATAAAATTTTAATACAACGTCACACGCGCGACGATTTACGCGCTGAAAAAAAACACGCACATAGCGAAACAATCGCGATGTACTTAATAGCAAAATTTTATTGTGAAAAATCAATTTTTTAATTGCTTTTTTCGAAAACCACTCGAAACTATCATTAACGAAACTCTTCGCGGAACAACGAGACCTCGATCTGAGCACTAGAGTAACGTTTCACAATTAGAAATAAAAAAAAAAACTTGTAAATTCAAGAGTTTATCGAATACATATCTCTAACTCTTGAAAAAAAAACTAATTACACATAATCATTTTTATCTTCTCAGCACATCGCGCTTAAACAGAACAATTGTATTTCTTTTTTACTTCCCAAGAGGAAAAAACGCGACTGTTCAAACATAAGTGTTCAACGACATAAATTTGCATTGTGACTGATAAGTGGAATAAACATGTTTGAAGAATATGCGCGGCAGTGCTGCGCCGCATTTCCAACAAATGTTTTTCCAACAAACTTCACGAATGGACGAACGTCTATCCAACCGCATTGGCAAAGACTGTTTAACCGGACTTTATCTTATCGTTAAATGCGAACAAGCAGCTATGTAGACGCAAAGAAAAATATATGTACAGCGCGCGGGCGAAGCAGTGAGATTTCCGCGTTCTAACTTCTTGTATAGGGTGGCACGTGCATGCACGATGCGCCAGTGCATAAACGTGCGGCGATATGCCGTCGCACCACCACCACCGCCACCCTCTGTGGCCCACATTCGCCGTCTCTGCACAAGACGCGTTCCACATCGAAATCAATAAGCAGAAGCCGGTAGTTCTGCATTCAGTCTTACCAGCTCGCTGCGCTACGCGCGTATCAATGCGATTTTCTCACGTCACTCGTATGCCACGCCATTCGTTTCCGACGAACGTGAATAGTGTTACAAAAAAACGACCTTCCGATGTTTTTTTTTGTCGCGATGTCGCAATAGCAAAATCGTTACAATTTATTCGCCGCAATCTGATGAGCTAGCAAGTCTCAAAATTCAAAGAGAATTGGAAAAATATAACATATAACACGCACACATGATCGACATGTTCCTTCTCGAGAGAAAGTTATTTTCACTTCTTGTCGCCGACAATAAGAACAAGTTTCAATTCCTAGATTTGAATGTTACAAAATAAGATCGGCCGCGACGACGATGACGCGGATCTCGCGCACTTCTCTCGGAAGCCAATTTTCCCGAAAATACGAATGATTCACAAAATCATCGCGGAGAGAAACGTGCCATCTTGGGATCGCAAATGTACCCTAAACGCATCTCATCAATTTTGCGCGGCGCAGTGGGTTTACTGTGCAGTAAGCGCGGCGTGTACTTTGACTAATTGCAGAAATTAGGAAATTGGATTAACCTTGCGTGTAGCGGAGGTCAGTATCGCGCGCGATCTTTATAGAAAGCTCGCGTCATAACATGTAAATTTTCTCGGAGAGACCGACCGAATTGACAATACAGTCAAATTATTTAAATTGTTCAAGATTTTTTTTGTACGTATCGCGATTACTCTAATAACTATAGTTGCTTATGATCTTGAGCCATTATGTCGCAATTATTTGCGTCAACAATCGTTGCTGAGTTTTTGTATCGATCATGAGTAACGGTTCACACATTTCTTTTATTCGTTATACGACATACGGTAAAAAAACAATTGCACATTTTTTTGTACACTCCACTCTGTGTAATGCGTGGCGTAATTTAGTGTACATTGGACCTTGTACTTACGAATCTACCCGTTACATACATAATGGATTAATGAGAGGTAATGACAAAACTGTATACACGTCCCGTATCACTTGACGCCAATGTTGCAAACCTGTCGCAAAATAATTGAGTAAATTGTCCAAATATTCATATTTTGATATTATTTAATAATAATTTTAAAGAAGTTATATATATAAATGTTCGATACATAATTAAATGAAAAAAATCAGAAAAAAAATTCTGCATGTGCAAACAAATTCAATATATCTGGTTATAAATAATTACATATAGCTGTACAATGGGAGTTGGGAGACAATCTTCTCTCACACACATATACGATTATACATAATTTATATAAATAACCAGATGTATAAAATAATAATAAAATTTCTCCGTGTATGAAGGGCTTTTTTCCGAGAAATCATAAAATCTAAAAAATGAAAATATTAAATATCGATATTATAAATATATCGTTATTATTTAATATTATTATTATTATTATATTATTATGTAGATAATATCACAAAAATCCGCTTTTTTCTCACCGGTTTTTCTTTACAAATTATGACTCTCTGCATTTATGCAGGACGCGAATCTGACACCGGAGGAAAAGCTATTGGAGCAGATTGCCGTGGCGGAAACTGAGCAACGTCTGATAGCCAGACGGAAATTCTTAGCGGAAAAATGCGCCGAGGAAGGACTCGATCGTCCCGGCAACGACTCGCTTCACAGGCCGAACGCCTGGGAGTTTCTTGTAAATAGAGAATATCATCTTATATGGTGTAACGTTTTCAAAGCGGCGTCAACATCGTGGATGTATAACTTTAATTTACTCGCGGGGTGAGTTTTTTTGTGTTTCCACGTTTAAGTGTTTTTCTCCCGTTGACGAGAAAATTATAAAAGAAAAATTCTATTGCTTCTCACGTGTGTTTATCTCGTATTGTTGCGTCGTAAAATAAACTAAAATCCCGAGATGAAAATACTGAACAGTATTTATTAGGCCCGGCGTAACGGAACTCAACAAAATCGATAAAGTAAATATTTTTTTTTAAATCAAATTCATTCGAACTCGAGAAATTAATATTGCGCCGATATTGCAGATACAGTCCGCAATTTCTAAAGGCCTCAAAGGCAGTGCCGGTCTCGTTGGCCAGACAGAGGTATCCCAGACATACTGCGGAAGAACTGGCTAAATACTTAAACGACAGCATCAGTTTTCTCATAGTCCGACATCCATTCGAGAGATTGCTCAGCGCTTATCGGGATAAACTGGAGCACAGCCTACCGCACACGTTTCACAGCAACCTCGGGGCGCACATCGTTTGGAACTACAGAGCAAAAGTAATGTCATTTGACTATAAAAATTTGAAGATATCGTCAAGAACGTACGCCAAATTGTGAACATCCGAAAGTGTAGAAAGATTTACATCAATATTGAAAAATGTATAAAAAAAAAAATTACGAGAACTTGAGAATTGAAGTTCTGTTCTTGCAATTTTACGTTAGCGGATCTTAAATCGAGATTTCGATCAAACATTTTTAATATTGTACTTTTCCGTGAAATATAGAATTCAAAGACGAACACAAGACAGGGACCGAGATATCCGCTCTTCGAGGAATTTGTGCGATGGCTGTTATGTCAGTGGAAGGCGGGAAACGATCTTGACATGCACTGGACGCCGGTGGTGAATTTCTGCACACCCTGTCAAGTGCGATTCGATGTGATAGCTAAATTCGAGACGTTACACGTAAGCGCGATCTGCGGTATATAAAACCAAATCAATCAAGATGTAGAATAGATCTTTTTTGGATATTTACATTTTTGGAAAATATTCAATTTGAATATTGCAAATTCCTTGTTGAAGGATGATCAAGACTACCTTATCAAGCAAGCCCGTGTGGGACACATCATTAAGCCAGTGTGGAAAAATCCAACCAAGGGCGTCCAGACGAAAGACGTCATAAAGAATTATTTTACTCAATTATCTAAAACGCAGATCAATGAGCTTTACGAGATGTTCAGGTACGTGTGTGTCACTGCTGTATACTATTGTAACAGAAACTCTACTAGATTATTCTATCTTATCTTTTTTTTTTTTTTTTTTTCATAGATATGACTTCGTATTGTTCGATTACTCGCCCGAGGAGTATCTAGCGTTCGGAAGAGACGAAGTTACCACGTTAATGTGTAAAAAATGACGTAAGAAATTTCGTCTGTGAAACTTTGTCTTACTAATATATTAGACAAACACGTAAGAATTTTAATTCGATTGCGAAGGCGGTGCGACACAACGAAGAAAACCCATAGGTAAGATTTACATGAAATTCAAGAAAGGGTAAGAGGCTACATGACGATCATACCGTCGATCATGCATTTCTTCACATATAAGGATTTTACAAATATCGAAACACTCTCCACTTCTCTTGGATTGTGTAATTTACGCTTAGATTGTGTTGTAATGTTACAAATTATAATAGTACGTATCTACCTTGAAAAGTTTATTAATTTGTTATACGATAAATCATAGGAGGGCTATATCGGAGAATAGTATACGATAAGAAAAACTTTTACAGTAAGAAAACAAAAACGATTTGCAAAAATATGAATGACGAATAGTTCGTTGATTCTGTTCTCGCAAAATTGACGAAACAATCATTTTCCGTGAATGTATGTGAGTATCAGCTTCAAAAGCTTTAGTAACGTAAAATCACTCAAAATTTGCATATCTCTCTCTCTCACACAATTATCTTCCTTTTAAATAATGCGTAATATAGATTGAGTATACAATCGTTAAAAAAAAAAAATTCCTAGAGCTTTTAAAAATAGAAATGTAATAAAATTGTCTTAACAGAATTTAGACACAGAATTGTGAAGAGAACTTGTGACAGTTCTAGTATTGTGTCCAGCGCAACAAATAAAAATATCTACTTCACTAAGTTGTGACAACTTGACTGTACAATATAATTTCTTTTCGTGGCTCTAAAGTATCGTATATTACAATAAACCACGGTAATAGTACTGCCTGAATTGAAAAACACACAGTGCAAAATGTCGCGAAACAACTTAAGTTAACCACATTAAATTATATTTAAACAAAATGCGAACATTTTTTATAGAAATTTTAAATTTATTCTGAGAAATTGCAACATGTATATTTTCTGGAGCGAAACGGAAACGCGGGCAGCTTATTTTATGACGATATAATATTCTGGCCGTAACAGAAACTAATCCAAACTGGATACATTTCTGTAGTACTAATCAAGTTCTAAATATGAGAATTATATCTAAGATATAGCGAGAACTCAATTATTGAATTTTGATGACAAAATTGTCACGTAATATTATATAAATTTATATATATATATATATACATATAAAATAAATAAAAAATAAATTGTTGAATAAAGATGACTTTGTATATGTTTTGTGTTGTTTTATTTCAACACGCACTTTTCTTTTGTTTTTGTTTTATGCGAAGCACAACTTGCACCAGACGTGATAATTATTGATAAAAATTTTTATTAGCAATAACAAGACTTACCAACACGACTTGTTCAGCAGTTCTACTCCAATAATCCACTTATCCTGAAGAATACACTGCCACTGTGCAGCTACCACCAAATTTGTCTTCGGAATCTTTGGATCAGTCTTGCTATTTTTCTTTATAACGGGCGTTCCTTCTGCGGTGTACATCTGTAGAGTTAAATATATATTATTTAATAACATTTTATCCAAAAATGGTATTTTAATAATCTCACACAATATAATAGAAGATACTTCTGTTATAATTTTTATAAAAGAAGATACTAATAAACACGGAATCAATTTTACACACAAATACTTTACACAAATACTTGAGAGATAAATATCATTAGAATTTATTTTAAAAAATCTTGTCTGCTTACATCACCATCAGAATCCGAATCGACGTCTTCTCCATAAAGTTCGCGCCACTGAAGCGACTTCAAAACGCGCGTTGCGGTCACTTCCACTTCCGCTATCTCATTTTTCACGAAGTCGATTCTGCTCTGAACGTCAGCGAGCTGTTTCAGCAAATGATCCTCAACAGGATTCGATTGCACGACTTGCATCGACGGAAAATCCTCGTCGCTAATAGCGAAGATGTCCTCGTCGCCGGAGTCCATCATGTTTGTTGTTCGTTCGAGAGTAACGTGCGTTACTCGACAACAATTACGTGCCTGTTTGTTTCGGCGCACAGCAATTCAAACATTGCGGTGAAAAACTCTGCTTAATACAAGGAGAGATTTGTTTTCCAAGCATCGCTAGAGCGAACCACCCATTGGCGCGCAAACAAACGAACTGGCGCAGCGAAATTTCAAATACCTTCAAGATGTTCGCACAGTGCAGCCAACAACACGAAGAGGTAATCACTGCGCACGCATTCATTCGCAAACAGATTGTAAACTCATCTACGTGTTCACGTAAGCTCCACCTGATGATTTGGCATTTTGATCGACCACTTGACTTGCCTACAATCGCGATATATTTTCACGATGAATCATCATCATCATCACCAAGTATGTTACTTCAATCGATAATCGAGATTCTGTAATTATCGATCCTCGCTCGGTAACATCACACACTACGTTATCCTCTCGACGAGTTCTGTTGATCTCCAAATTATTGTCTGATATATCCTCGGATCCTGTGACAGCTGACGCGAAGAATGAAAGTGAAAAAAACGCAGTCACGCTTTCTCTCTCACGCGTGATTACGTAAATATAATTTTATTCTCTCTGTAACAAAATAGATTTTATTAGAGATATATATATACACAGAGAGAAAACACTTGGGACTCACGTTCTTAAAGAGAGGTAAAATACATATTGTTGCGAAAATCCACCATGCGAATCTTGGGAAGTACTCGGCGTTGTCGCTACTGCGGCTGATTTCTGCCCTAGCAACTCGTCCGTATGTCCGTCGCAGTCTCTCGCAGTGGTCCGTCGTCTTCGTTCATCGTACGTAGCGTACAGTGTGCGGTATACGGAGTACTAAATCTGCGAACGACGACGGCTGTTGCTCGTTGCTTCTGTCTGAGTCAGATGCGTCTGCCTGTGCTACCTGATTCGCGAGATCTGTTCGAAATCTCTGTCGAACGGCGCGATGTCGTGAAAATGGCGGTGTGAAGAAATGGCAGGACGCAGATCGACGCTGACGAATGCTGCGGACTCGCTGCCGGGAACGGGCGGCGGTGACCCGCTGCGTGAACTCTTCGAAGCCTGCAAGACCGGCGATCTCGCCAAGGTGAAGGCGTTGGTCAACCCGAAGACGGTCAACGCCCGCGACACCGCCGGACGCAAATCCACCCCTTTGCACTTTGCAGCTGGTGAGTTTCCGACAGAGAGAGAGAGATTTCTACTTCCTCTCTTTTGTTTGTCGCAGCTTCTCTGCGTTTCGTTCTTCGCTCCGATCACAGACGGTGCCGTTTTCTCCGCATCTCTTTTTTCTTCTCTCTCGTGAAATATTCATATTTTTCCAATCACGTGGGCTGGCAACCGAGAGAAAGAGAAAGAGATAGGTTAATAAGCGTGCGTCTCGTTCAGCTGATCGTGAGTTCTAGTTGTCGGCTTGTTGTCAAGCGGGTAATTATATGCAGTCACTTCCTGCGTAATCGTTGTTAAGGGACTACGTGTCCCAACAATTCGCAGAATGAACACGTTCATCGAAGGAAGAATATTGGAGAAAAGAAATACGAAAATATGGTTTTTACAAAATTGTATCAATGGAAATCAAGTAATTTAAAAAAAAAAAAAAAAAAAAACATGATGTATGTAATTTTATTTTTGTATAAACGTATATTTTACTATATTACATTTTTTTTATTTTCCGCAGTTTTTATTACAAGGATTAACAATATTAATGACTACAAAAAATCTAAAACTTTTGTAGGATATGGTAGAAAGGATGTTGTAGAATTTCTTCTGTCCGCTGGTGCATCAATTCAAGCACGTGACGATGGCGGTTTACATCCGTTACACAACGCATGCTCCTTCGGACATTGCGATGTTGTGAAACTGCTCTTGGAAGCAGGAGCGAGTCCTAACACAAGAGATAATTGGAATTTTACGCCGTTGCACGAGGCAGCGATTAAGGTGTTTATTTTATAGCTAAAAAAAATTTATTTATTTATGATAAATGTGACTCTGTCTCGCTGCTGATATTAAAGGCCGAAGATGGAAATGGTGTCTAACTTTTTCATCTTCATTTGTACTTTGACAGGGTAAAATAGACGTATGTATTACTCTGCTACAGCACGGAGCAGATGTAAACATTAGGAATACAGAAGGAAAGACTGCATTAGAAGTAGCTGATGTCTCTACTAAACCAGTGCTAACTGGCGAGTATAGGAAAGATGAGCTTCTAGAAGCTGCTAGATCTGGAAATGAGGAGCGATTATTGCAACTACTGAATCCTCTTAATGTCAATTGTCATGCTAGCGATGGAAGAAGATCTACACCGTTGCACTTAGCGGCTGGATATAACAGATCCAGAGTTGTACAGATTCTTCTTCAAAATGGTGCAGATGTGCATGCCAAGGATAAAGGGTTGGTACATAAAAAAATATGCATGACTTGTGGATTTGTAGTTTGACAGAGTTTACATCTTGTGTAAAAATTCTTTCTAGAATTTTTTACATATTGTTTATTTGCTTTTTTTTTTTACAGTGGTCTTGTGCCTCTTCACAACGCCTGCTCATACGGCCACTTCGAAGTGACTGAAGCACTTCTGAAGCACGGCGCTGCCGTTAACGCCAGTGACCTCTGGACGTTCACTCCGTTGCACGAAGCCGCGAGTAAGTCTCGAGCAGAGGTTTGTTCCTTATTGTTGAGCGAAGGCGCGGATCCGACGCAATTGAACTGCCATAGTAAGAGCGCCATCGACGTTGCGCCAACGCTCGAATTGCAGGAGAGATTAGCATGTGAGTTTTACACGGTTTTATTTAATTTTTCATTTTTATTTTATATTTTCAGTCTGCAATTACTGTGTTTAATATGTCTTATAGACGAATACAAGGGTCACTGCCTATTGGACGCTTGCAGGCAGGCAGATCTTACAAAACTGAAAAAATATTTGTCCCAAGAAGTTGTTAATTTCAAGCATCCTTATACCGGCGACACACCGATGCATTGCGCGGTAGCGTCGCCTTATCCAAAGAGGAAGCAAGTTATCGAAGCCTTAATTCGAAAGAATGCTGCCATGAATGAAAAAAACAAGGACTTTCTGACGCCGCTACATGTGGCGACCGATCATTCGCATTACGACGCAATGGACATATTGCTTCGGCATAACGCGAAGGTCAACGCGTTGGACGGTTTAGGACAAACCGCTCTGCACAGGTACCTTTGTTCTTGAGAATCACTCGTTTTCATTCTCGCCGTTGAAATAGTTCGATCGCGACATCGTTAGTTCATAAATCGTCATTAATTGCTTCTCTACTAGGTGTGTTAGAGAGGATAACGTACAGGCTTGCAGAATACTCTTATCCTACAATGTCGACCCTTCAATAGTATCTCTTCAAGGATACACTGCGGCTCAAATTGCCGCTGAAAACGTGTTAAAGATACTGCAAGGTAGGTGATTTAATTCAGGTATTTCTTTTTGAGGATTTACTTCAAAAAAACTATATTTTGTGTTTTTTTTTTTATATTGAAAAAATAGATCCACCTAGTGGAACCGACGATGCGGAAGCCCAACTGTTGGAAGCGAGTAAATCAGGCGATCTTGCTGCGGTAGAAAGAATTTTACAAGCTAATCCGCACGCTGTGAATTGTCGCGATTTAGATGGGAGACACTCGACTCCGCTGCACTTTGCAGCGGGTTTTAATAGAGTGCCAGTTGTGGAATATCTGTTAGCCCATGGCGCGGATGTGCATGCCAAAGATAAAGGGTTCGCATAGTTATATAAGTTTTATACATTTTGCCATATACGTTGAATACGTAAAATATCTTGAGTAACGTTACAAATTTCTTTTTACAGTGGATTGGTTCCCCTTCACAACGCTTGTTCTTACGGTCATTACGAGGTCACGGAATTATTGGTGAAACACGGCGCGTCTGTGAATGTCGCCGATTTATGGAAGTTCACTCCGCTTCACGAGGCTGCTGCCAAAGGCAAGTACGAAATAGTACGGTTACTGTTGAGACATGGAGCAGACGCCACCAAGAAGAACAGAGACGGTGCGACGCCATTGGATCTTGTGAGAGACGGTGATCAGGATGTAGCTGATTTATTGCGTGGAAACAGCGCGCTTCTTGATGCCGCGAAGAAGGGTAATTTAGCGAGGGTTCAGAGACTGGTTACGCAAGACAACATTAATTGCCGGGATGCGCAAGGACGTAACAGTACTCCGTTACACTTGGCCGGTATGTCGCTTTTATATTACGCAAACAGCAATTTGTTATTTTTTAAAAACCATTACTGTATATTTTTGTTTACTTTTTCTAGCGGGGTATAATAACCTAGAAGTAGCCGAATTTCTGTTGGAACGTGGGGCTGATGTGAACGCGCAAGACAAAGGTGGTCTTATACCTTTGCATAACGCGTCTAGTTACGGTCACCTGGATATCGCAGCTTTGCTCATTAAATACAATACGGTTGTTAATGCCACTGACAAATGGGGATTTACGCCGCTTCACGAAGCTGCGCAAAAAGGACGAACGCAGCTGTGCGCTCTTCTACTTGCTCATGGTGCCGATCCCTTCTTGAAAAATCAGGAAGGTCAGACTCCGATGGATCTGGCTAGTGCGGACGATGTGAGATGTTTACTGCAAGACGCTATGGCTTCTCAGCAAATCGTTCCATCGGTTCCCTCCGGCAATATGGTGAACAGCGCTGGTGGCGCTTCCGTCAACAGCAGACCACCTAGCATTGTATCCGGTAAGAATAATTAATTGTAATTCTCGCTTTTGAAACCTTTGGTCAGATCACAGTATATTCTTACTTTGTTTCTTTATTTTTATCTAGTTCCTGTCACACCACCACCACCTCTTACTCAAGAAACTGTCATTATGCCGTCCGGTGCGGCTATGACTTTGTGTGTGCCGTTAGCTCGGCCGACGTCGTGTTTAAGTCCAATGCCCCCGAGCGAGCCATGTTCAGAGAAAGAGGCCAAAGACATGTGCAAGGACCACACCGGTTCCATCACTACTGTTGCTGGTTTCCTGCAGAGTCTTGGGTTGGAACATTTGCTCGAATTGTTCGAACGCGAGCAGATCACTTTGGACATTCTTGCAGAAATGGGTCACGAGGATTTGAAACAGGTCGGCGTGTCGGCTTACGGTTACAGACACAAGCTGATCAAAGGCATGGATAAGCTTTTAAACACAGCAGTGGGTTCTCTTTGGCAACCTTCGATAAATCCGGGTACGTTATTGGTGGATCTGTTAGCAGAGGACAAGGAATTTCTGGCTGTTGAGGAAGAAATGCAGAGCACTATCAGACAACACAGAGATAACGGCCATTCTGGCGGTATCTTCTCTCGATACAACATAGTTAGAGTACGTAATTTATATCTGCAGGTAAAAAATTGATACGTTTAGTTTATAATTCATTTATTTTGAATTATTTTTTGTTTGTAGATACAAAAGGTTCAAAATCGCAAGTTGTGGGAACGTTATGCTCATAGAAGACAAGAAGTAGCCGAAGAAGTCGGTGCCGCAGCTCCTGCTTCTCCCAGCACAGGACCTAGAGGTTCTCCCAGCTCAACGGTGTCGCAGGCAAATGAGAGAATGTTGTTCCACGGCAGTCCGTTTATCAACGCCATTGTTCAAAAGGGCTTTGACGAACGACACGCATACATCGGTGGAATGTTCGGTGCTGGCATATATTTCGCGGAACACAGCAGCAAAAGCAATCAATATGTTTACGGTATATGCGGTGGTACTGGCTGTCCCGCTCACAAAGACAGAAGTTGTTACATTTGTCACAGGTAGGAAAGAGAAATATCAGAAAACTTGATTTGATTAATTGTTTTTTTCTTTAATTCTATTAATATATTTTTTATATTTCTCACTGTTTTAGACATTTACTGCTATGCAGAGTCACGCTTGGCAAGTCGTTTCTGCAATTCTCGGCAATGAAAATGGCGCATGCTCCTCCCGGCCATCACAGTGTAATGGGCAGACCATCTCAAGGCGGCTTGGTATTTCCCGAATACGTTGTCTATCGAGGCGAACAGGCGTATCCGGAGTACCTGATCACATACCAGATCGCGAGGCCCCAGCAGGAAAGCAGCGGTAGCGAGGGCGTCGAGGAACGGTGATCGGAAGAGCTGGGTCCCGCGGCGCGGTTACGTAGTCTTTGTTGCTGTCAGAGACCAAGAGCGTGCGGCGCACTGTCGCGGACGTAAAGCGTAAACTTTATTTGACCTCGTTTCGCCTGACGTATGTTCTTCCACAGATTCTTTTTAACTGGAACTAGAATAATATTTGCGAGGTAACAGCGCGTAAGTATGACTGAGAACTATTGCACCTATAGAATATTTTATTTAAAAAAAAAAAAAAAACTGCAATATATCTCGAAGTATTACTTAAAAACTATAGAGAATAATCACTGTAAACTTTTTCTAGCATTTAAATCGTGATAATGGGTTGAACACGCAGATAATTTGAAACACTCAAACTTAAAAATCTCTTAAATATCAATACATATATATATATATAATTTTATTAAATAATTGGAATGTGCGACTTTGAAAAAAAAAACCTGAAGAAAAAATCTTGGATTCTTATAGAAATATTTTTTTCCGCGTGAAAAACTATGCGAGAGAATTTGAATTCTGTTCGTTGAATATTTTTCAAACATTTCACACAACCAACTCTTAATTATGCTTTTGATAATATTTGCGTTTGTGTAGAAATTTGAATGAAAATATTTGCGATAATTTTTTGTTCCAAAATAAATAGGCATTCTAACAAGAGTGCGATATCTATCTTGTTCGCTTATCTTCAACTATTTTTCGATTATGAAACTTGATTCATTTACTAATTCAAGATAGATTCACAACATTCATATAAATATAAATATTTGATCATTCAAATTTTCTGTCTTCAATATCCGAAATCAGTAGGGAAGTACATACTAATTATGATGTACATATTGATCTAAAGAGAAGTATGCGTCTCTTTACATCAAATATTTGGTGTGTTGATTAGTGTGTTCGTAAAATTAGTCAGTATCAAAAAGAATTTTTGCATTGTACTTGTATATAACTGCGATGCAATTAATTTGTATTGACACATTCTTTTAAATGTTGCTCGGAGAGAAGGATATCGATCTTGAAAGTGCTGAATCATCGAAGAAAATATATATATATATGCATATGTATACATATATATATATGTGTGTATATATAATGTAATTTACTCTCCGTCTAATACTATATATATATATATATATTTTACTAGCTTATATAAATTAAATTTATCTATTTCGTGTATACGTTATAGGTAAAGTCTGCAATGTGATAAAATATATATGTATATGTGTAAATCTACTTTCTTTTTTTCTGATGTGAAATAATATATTTACGATTATTATTATTATATAAAAACTTTCGTGTTACGTGTTACGGTTAATTTTTGTGATCAATTATCGGATATATATTCGCGTTTATTTATTTAATCACCTTTGTATACAAAAAGCATTCCGGACTTTACTTGCCATGCGTATAGTCTCCTGTGTAAGTATCATAGTGTAAATAGCTCAATTATCTACTCACTTTTTTATATTTTGTAAACGTAAACAAATAAGAGATTCTTCTACAACTCAGCAATAGTAATCTTTCAGACGTTATACATTGTACAGTTATTTTTTTTCATCGAGACAATATAGCTATTTTATGAGTGTCGATTCCTTTTCAAGAAGAAAAGACAGAGAAGAGTGTTACGTGTCGCAATCAACTTTGAACCTAAAAGTCAAACATTTGTACATATATGCATGGTCAAGAGTAACGTGTAGACATTATCATGTTAGCGCGATTGAATAATTTATTAACAAATTTATTGGATAGGTGAAATTAGTCCTACACTTCAAAATACATGCCGTTCAAAGCGTGATTTTTCTAAGAGAGATAAAAAAAAAAAAAAAAAAAAAAAATATCGTTACCGTCGAAGATACTCGTTGATCTCATTCGAACGTCGTTTTTAATTGTTCACGATAATATTTACTACGCAAAACCATGTTCCGCTCTAATTGTC
This sequence comes from Pseudomyrmex gracilis, assembly GCF_002006095.1. Lineage (NCBI taxonomy): Eukaryota > Metazoa > Arthropoda > Insecta > Hymenoptera > Formicidae > Pseudomyrmex > Pseudomyrmex gracilis. Next base: position 301,921 of record NW_018020598.1, read on the forward strand.
GGGAGATCAAGAATTGAGATAGCAGATAATAACATAATAATTACAACCTGTAGACAAATGAGAAAAAAAAGCGCGAACACCATTTACGAACTGCTAGAGTTTTAACAGTTTATTCTTCTAGGTGATGGTGATCTTTTTTTTTTATGTTTAGGGGAGTTTCGTGTTCACTTCGAATATATTATACCTACTACTGATTGTTTGTATAAACTGCACAAGGAAACGAACTTAGCCAATGACTTTTCTGCATTCGTTGCATCTGCTCCAGAGCTGATATTACAATATTTTTGTGTCAGGCAGATATGCAGTATAAAAGTCGGAGTGATACCGAAGTGCATACGTATTACCACTGTGTTCTAATTGTAAGAGAACAAGAGACTTATAAAAAAAAAAAAAAAAAAAAAATGACTTTCTTTAATTGTTCGAGTGAGTTTCTGCTTGCAATGTTTTTTCCTTTTTTCCGAAGAATCATCCGAATCAACCAAATCTCTCAATATTCTTGCATTTCCTCCTCCAAGTCACATTGTGTATATATATATATATACATTTGAAATATTTTTTTTTGCTGTGTATGTACGTCGATTAAAAAAGTCTGGAGAGATGTTGATACTGACGAGAGAGCGCAAGATGTAAAAGAAACTTCGTGAAACGTAAACACTTAATCCTCGAGATTATGTTTCATGCGAGTATCTATATTCTCTTCTTATAGTGTCGTCCGTTAACAGCCGTCTATTATGAGCTATCGTTTTCATTATGTTACATCATTCGCGGAATTTTTTCGATTTCACAATTCCGCACGTACGACGATAAAAGATACATGATGTGAAAATTAAACATTTTTTACATGTGTATTATATGAACACACACACACGTATAAATTTTAACTATTATAAGCTTTATTGCTGCAAAAAAAAAACCATTACTTCTGTTATATAATTTAAACGTGTTATCGCGCTTCATTTCTTTCGAATTATGTTCGTTAGAGATACGCGCGCGCATTTCGACAAAAAGTTTTAACAAATCGTAGGAAATGCTTTTTCAGAACTTCGGTTTGTGTGTCTTCCTATTGTTAATCAGCGTACGCGACTATGTCATTGTAATTCAATGTAATCATTTCCATGCCATGCATCGTCTGAATTCGATTGAGATAAATTTACATAATAATTAATTAATAAAGCATGTATGCGCGCGACACATGCTTTTAGCGTGCAACATTTGCGTCTTTTTTTAATATACACATACTGAGAGAGCAACAGCATAAATTTTTTGCTAACACAATGTAACACACTGATTAGACTCTTTAAAGGGTATCGCGTTATTTTTCAGCGATATCCTCGGTGCACGCTGATAAAAACATGTGTCTCGGTTGATTTGTATCGTCTCCGGATGAAAACTTGGCAAAAATTTGAGTCGCGACAGTCGATATCTCTCTTTCTCCGTCTCGTTTCAATTATATATGTACACGCGTTCGCGGTCGGTTCGTCTTCTCTTTGGTCGTCTTGGTTTGTTTGTTCGCGCATTTCTGCCGAACGCCGTGGAAAATTACAGCCGCCGAACGCAGAAACGCCTCAGAAATTTATGCTAACGTGACCGCGTATGCACGTGTCACGTAGCGCGCTCGATGAATCGACATATTTCGCTCGTTGGCGCCGCTTTTATAACACATATGTATCTTAATCGTTTTTCCGTGACATGTTTTTGCTCATTTATCTTGCACGCGCCGTTGAAAAAAAAGAACTTGTTTACTGATTATCTTGAACAAAATGTAATTATTGCATATATAATCGCTGTTAAAACCGCGTACTTTCTATTTCGAAAGCACTGAATTAACCATTTTCAGGATACTGACGCAGTGTTTTATTTTTACAAAAATGTTTTATACATATATGTATGTACCGAGAGTCGAGATAATCGTCAAAGAATTAATATCATAATACGTATATCGATTTACATTAATCATCGTGATATCAATTTCGATTTGTTTGGACCGTCACCTGCTTGCTGCGCGACAATTGTATCTACAATCGTATCGTAAACGCGCGAGTGTGCTATTAATATACCAAATATGCCGCTCGGTAAATTCCACGGAATCGCAACAGACTGCGACGACGACAGACTCTGGCGCCAGGTACGTCATATCCGACCTCGTCGAGGTCGCGCAAGTTTTGCGAACTTATTACGCGCATCGTGCGTATAGTTTGACAAATAGTATAAAAAATCTACGCGAGTAAACAAAAAGTAAAAAAAAAAAAAAAAAAAAAAATTTAATCTTTGGAGGAATATCTCGATAGACACGTCGTATAAAAAATCCGGTCTCGCACCGGTACAATAAGATAAGATCCCGTTCGTCTGGCGCCATGTCGAGTTACGTACGGGAACGAAGAGAGGATCCAAAAGCCTGATGTGCGGTGCGTGCGGCCGATATGTTGCAGGCGACGATGCACGTGGCCCGCGCCCGTAGTGATTCGCGAAGTCGGCGCGATCACGTGAACGTCACGCAAGGTGGCGAGATGCGCGCGCCGCGCCGCCGGCCGGCTTGCGCGCGGATCTCTTTCCGTTCAAACGCCCGACAGACGACGCAGCAGTAGGTACGGCGCGCGCCGATTCCGCGGCACACAGTCGGAGGTTCAGACCCGCGATATATTATATATATTACTGCAGATCTCGCGAAACGCGAACGCCGACTCGATCGAATGAAGACGAGATAAGACGCCCGCAGTTTGCTCGCATCCCGTCACAGTTGGTGATGAACATCGCGCGTGATGCATCGCTTAGCCGTCGCTTAATGTAACAACGAGTAAGGGAGAGACCGTAAACCGGATTTCACACCCCGAATTCTTCGAAACAGTCTTGACTTCCTGTTCCGCGCGCGTAAGACCGAAAACTCAAAATCACGTAGTGTTGTGACTTCGCACTCAAGAGAGAATTTTCACTTAAAAAACAGAAAAAGTCTCACAACACTGACAGCTCTCTCGATCTCTCAAGTTTTCCGGAGCAAGAAGGAGCGAACGCGAGGAAGAATTGTAATCGTGAAGAAAAAGAGGCAGTAAAACTCTCAGTGGAATAAAGAAGCAAAACGCACACGTGAAGACTACCATCAATTCTACTTCTATATCATCACGTTTGAAGAGCTCGAGTCTTTATTGTGAGAAACCAGTAAGTAGCAAATTGCTCTTCATTGGTCTGTTGACATTTCGCGAGCGGCGTTATATCGCGCGAGATTGACCGATTTGAACTACTCGCAACCACTTTGCCAATGTTATTACATAGTAGACTATATATCGCATGCATAGTTCGTCGTAGTTGAATATGACATACGTTTTAAGGGTTCTGATATCCGTTAGATCCAGAAAAAAAGTACAAGAACCTTTCAAATACATATAAAATGATTTTAAATCTTTTATATATATATTAAATCTTATTACATTAGTGAAAACAATACATTGCAAATAAGCAAAATGGTACAAAAGAAAAAGATTTTATTTAATAAAAAATTTGTCATGTGCAAAACTTGGCGCTGCTAGACTTCTTACAATTCGAAACTTCAATTGCGCTACCACAGTTGTGTTTAGAAAATCCTGCGGCGCCAACTTTTCTCTCCCTTATACTACTTTGTTATTTGCAATTCCAACTGTATTAAATTGATGTCAAAAATTTAATACCTAAATTTCAACATTGTTATATGTCCGTTCATAGAAGAAGTTTCTTATAATAAAAGTTTTTGATTGAGACTAGAAAAAATTTCACCAGTTCGACTGTCCAATTGTTCAACTCGTAAATGAGTCACGGTCGGCCTCGCCGCGCTTGGCGAGAAGCACTACTCTTGAGACGAGAAACCTGGTCTCGCTGAAATCCAATACTTCCATACTAGTTTCGAATAGGCGTCGCAACTTTGTAGCGTAGTAGTTACGATCATATTTTATGCAGACGCATTATTACAAACTGCGCGGCGTCCGCGCGTCTGCACCGAACCGTCTGGACGGTTCTCTTACGAGTCTGGAACGATTTGCGGTCGCGCTTTGCTCCGGAACGCGAAAGCGCGACTCATCAAAGATAATGTATCTTCAAATCCAAAGCGAAAAACTAATCTCTGTTTGCGCAGCAAATCTTCCGACGCCACGCATTTAGCTCTAGACTTGCTCTTCTCTCTCTCTCTCTCTCTCTCTCTTTACGCACTCGCAAAATTCAGATCAAGTTCCGGCCTTGTGCGAGCCGCGAGTATTTCCAGCAGCGGAAAATGCTGACAACAAATCTCTTTGTGACGTCCACAATGGATTTAGTTGTCTTCTTATCGAGAACACGATATTTCCGTTGTAGAAAATACGATGTAATTGCACTTCGAACAAGTAGTTTAAGCTTGTCTAACTAATTGACGCGTCACGTGATTTTATAAATATCCGGCGTGTGAGGTTTCAAACGAAAACAAGTAATTAGAACAATAGATAATGTGTAAATTCCACACAACAAACTGTTCCAATTATTTACACATTCAAGCAAGTGAATTCGTAATCATTTGCCGCGGTAACTTATGTTGTACGCGCACATATTTGCTATGGATTATATTATCCATTTGAAAAGGAATTTGCTGTTTACAAACACAAAGCTCGAAGATAGATATTTCGTTATATCGTATCATTAACTCATCTCCCCGTTTCTCTCTCTCTCTCTTTCTCTCTTTCTCTCGGTCAAGTTTATTTTTAGTCGTCATTACGAAAGGTGTCGTTACGCGTTAGCGTTACTTACGTGCGTAATTAGACACTCTCTTAGAAATCTCGTTGTGACGATGCGCAAAAGCGCAAGCTGGAGGTTGAAAGATCAATTCACAGTGTTCAATTTGCAACAAATTACGCGCATATTTACTTTCAGAGCATATTGCTCTTCTTGCGTTAACAAATAAAAAATGTTTAATTTTATTAATTGAATTTTCAATAGTTTTTCTCGATGTCGAGTAATCTCTTTCTTTTTTGTAATTTAGATAAAAAATCTGAGAACAGGAAAAAGTTTTTTTTTTTTTAATCTTATCGACCGAATTTGAGGAAGTTTAATTCACATGAATATTTCGTTTCCTTAAAAAAATAAAAATAAACCAATTGAAATTTCTTTACACGCATCGAGCGTTTTTCTCGACGGACACGTTTCTTCTGCGTGGACACGCGTCGAACATACGATATCTAAATATTCTCTTGAAACCGGTTTGGTAGCTTCCTGGACACACATTCGTGGCGACGACGACGACGTGTGCGGTGTGTGACCGCGTGCTTTCGTATCTCCATTAAAAGCCCTGCATGCTTTCCAGTCAATTGTGCACGCCCACGTGTTGCGAGCCCCACCGGCGTATTTCCATTCAAATTTTTCACGCACGTGTAACATTTCTCTGCACACATTAATGCGCGTCCGGTGCACCCACTTCCAGATAAAATCCGACTATCGGATTTTCTCGATCTGTTTTAGAGTATCAATCGGAAAATTGAGCGAAAAGCAGTTTGAATAATGTAAAATAAATAATCTCAAATAAAGATTTCGTTCAAAAGTTTCTTTTTTTTTTCTAATTGTATTAACTTTGTTTCTCACACTAAAATATTAATGACTCTTTAATATGACTCTGCAACGCATTATCAGTGCAGAAGTGATAAAAAAAAAACCAATGTTTAGAAATGTCATAGTAAAAGATATCTTATCGCTCTTCCGATTTTGTCTATCAATTCTCATGCATCTCTTGAACTTAAAGCGCCACGTGATTCTTGACTGGCGTTTCATCAGATATCAGATAGGCGTAAAAAACAGGTCGCAGTTAAATCAAATAAGAGCCAAGTGTAACTTTAATACGCAATAGGCATTGTTAATATTATGTGTATATATATATATTATATTTATATTTATATTAAATTATTATCTGATATTTAACAAAAGAAGTTTGTCTCAATTTGATGCTAGAAAAATATATATATTTTTAAATTACAATTTCATTTATCTATTTTCGACACGAGCAGAAGTCGCGAGAGGAAATTTATCGACTTACATAAAATTGTAACACTTCAATGGAATTATCTGTAAAAATGCTCCTCACAATGAACCGCATCACGCGAGCTGAACGTAGTCAGATATCCATGCGACGAACACGTGAGAGAAACGAGTGCTCGTGTATAAACGCGCGACGTTTCTCACAGACATTAAACGACTACGACAGTAGTAGAATCAGGCTATTCCGTGTCCTGTGTGTGACGAGTTTCTTTAACTTCTACTTTTTCTTTTTTTTTTTTTTTTTTTTTCTATCGGCGCCACTGAGGTCGGATTCTCTTCGGTCTTATCGCCCCCCTCAAGTTTCTGGTTCGAAGCAGTAGTGATAACTGATATAATATCCTCTCTCTTTCTCTCTTTCGCTCTCATCGATCACGGAATCTTACCGAACAAAGTTTAATTGCAATCCGAATCTGCGAATCTGGATGTTAGAGCATTGTGAAAATGTCCGTCGTAGAGACGACGACGGTTGGTTTGTTACCAGTTACTCGAAGCAAGTATACTTAATGTAGCGTGTGTGATCAGGATGCACACAATGATTGAACGTTTTTTTAAATGAAAGTATTTAAAACCTTCGTCGCGACTGTGCGCGCGCGCGCGCGCTTCTTCCGTTTTCTTTCCAGACTCGATTTACACGCTCATTTCGTATGACATGTGTGAGAAAAGGTAAAACCGGCTGAGGAATGTCTTTTCTCTTCTCTCTTCGCTATCCTCTTGTCATTTTTTATTATCGGCAGCTCTTCTTGCTGTTTAAATATGATCGCACTAACACAGCTGGTGTTTGCACTTGAATCATGAATTACATATCGCACAAGTAAGGTTTATGCGTTGCTGAATAAATTGCCATTATCCAGCCGTCGATATCATCTGATGAGCAGATCATTTAGTTCTCAAATAAAATAGCTGTGAATAAATATTGACCAATTCAAAATTTTTTTAAAATATGCAGTTTTTTCGTCTTTAAAAAAATTGAATTTTCTGTTAGCAGCTAAGTCGACAGTAATTTACGTTGCGTAATTATACAATACAAATAGTGTTAATACGTAATATATCATGTTACAGAGCAGAACCTAGAGTCGGGATTTTTCACGTAAAGAAAACCTCTTACAAGCAAGTTTTCGGCAATCTCTCTACACGATCCCGAGTTCGTTATCTATCGGAAGAACTTGTTTCTCCAAAATATTATAATGTTTTGTTGTTGTAATAGTTTTGTTTTGATAACGCAAAATGTGTCTAGACGTTTGAAATAGTACAAAGAACTTCGAAAGAGCAGAAAAAGTTCAGGGTTTCACATAGTGTTTACATTCTTTTGCATATCACTCACATTCTTATGGCTTCTACTCCGATGCACAGACCGAGTAATAAGATATCGAGATTATCGTGGGTCAGACGTGCACAAAGGTTTCGGCATCATTATTTTCGTGTCATTTGTCTCTTATGTCAGATAACAACAATTTTTTTTTTTTTATATTTCATGCTTGTGTGAATTCAAGATTATAGTAAAATTGTAATTTTAGATATCGTATCAAGCCTAAGTTAATTCAAGCAGAAGGAAATTAATTAAGAGCGATTTGATTGCTTATGCATCTGGCTATGTATATGCATTGGCTCGATCGTCCTTATTATTAATCGATTATTGTGAAAGCAGTATCGCAATTTTTTTTACTGATAATATTTTCTAGAATTTTTCTACTGCTTACAAAAACCAAATGTCACGTTTGCTCGCGATTGATACACTTTTTCAAGATCTTTTCGACACCTTATTTTTCTGCTAAACCGGAGCAAGGACGTCAGAGTTGTTTGATACTATTTTTATAGTATCTGAGTGTCGCGAGAGAGAAACCAATTACTATTTTCATTCACGATTGTCATTTTATCTTGTTTCCACCGACTGACTCACGACGACAGCAGCACGACGACGACGAGCTATTTGCGGAATGTCTTATTCATGAAAAGCAAAATCAAGAACGAAACGCATACACGCGCGGTCAGTCGTGACGCCGGTCACTTGCTTCTTGTCAGTGCCGTTCCGAAACATGCGGCCGATAACGTCATCAACAACGTCACTTGTGATCCACCCACCATCTTAATCGCTTGCGAGTATATTTCTCAACGCGATTTTTTTAAAGCCACCGCTCCGTTGCCGACTATCAAGCGAGAGAGAGGAAAAAATCCTTCGCCTGTACTTTTTTCCTCAACGATAAAGAACATTTTGAGCTGCAAGGTGACTTCGATTGTGTATCGGGAGCAATATCGCGCGCGTTACAGACAGCGGGCGTGACAAACAAAAGTCAGGCCACATATCGGTAAAATTAAAGTCGATTACGCATATCGACGTACATATATATATGTGCCGCACATTGATGAAATTTTCTTGTTTAATTTCGAAAATGTTTGTCAGTATAAAAATCATATTATAGCGCTGCTGAAATTTTTTTTCCTGCAAACGTTGTCAGTATACACACATGGGTGTAAATTTACACGATAACGTCAATATTAGAAAAATGTGATAAAATAAATCAATAGATTCATAAGTACATTCGTACTATTAGAAGTAGCAACGTTTCCGCAACATATTCCACTTCCTATTGTTTCTCCATAAAATTTTAATTCTATACAATCACACAATTTTATTATTTTTACAATCATTTTTTGATAATATTCTTGATTTCTCCGGGCAATATGTGAGATACGTGCAAAATATATATATATACGCGACAATATATTTTTATATAAGCTTGGTGCGCGTAATATGACTTACGTCATCGCGCAGCTTAAAACCCGAGTCTTAAATCTCACATCCTTTGCCCCCCTTAAAGTTCTTGATGAGCTGTCAGATATCTATCATATACCTTCCGTTTATTCCGAGTCGCTAACGAACCAGATATTATGTTATAAATAGAACGTGTTTAGAGAGCCGTATTGAGATTTATGGGACAGAGTGACGTAGGAGAAGAGAAGTTTATGGGACAGATTCCATTCTCTTGATAAAAAACAATTGCACAAAAGACGTCTATGTCGCTCCCCCTTTATTTCATTTAACGAAGTCAATAAACGGATCGTATCTTTTCGTAGGGTGTTCTGTGTGAAAGAGATAAAAATGTTAACTACAAACCGACATATGTTTGTAGAGAAACGTTATGGGAGGAAAAGGCTATTATTTGTGCAACTCTCACAGACAAGTATACTATCCACTTAGAATATCATTGTTTTAAGATAAGTCTCTCATGTATTATCACTCTAGATAAATTAGCAAGATTTATATTCTAAGTGAAGACAGATCGTTTTATCTCGATTTGTTTAGTTGAACTCTTGGTAAATATTACGATTTATTAAAAATCGAAGAAGAAAATTCGCTTACTCGATAATTTTTCTTTTCAGTTTTGTCATCAATGTAGATATGGTGGTTTTTTTACATGATTGCGCGAGCTGTCTCGTGCTCGTTGTATACATTACATGTTACTGACGGATTCATGATTCGACGACACGAGAAAGACAGAGAGAAAGAGAAAGAGAGAGTGTGTGCCCGTGTCACATGGCGTTAACATGTGAGATTACGTCCGCGAACAAACTGCAAAACGATATCTGCGGCCGTGAACTTGGGGATTTACAAACAGACTTTAGATTAAAATTTTTCATCAATTTCATAATAATATTTATATATATGTTAGATGTATAAAACTTTTTGTCGCACATTGCCAGTTGTAATTTTCCACAATTGTGTAAAACTCTCAAAGATGTAAACAGATTTTTTACAAAGATATAAGAGTAAAAATTACACGATGTGCGACATGTATGTTGGTCAATCAGGTTTTTTTATAAATATTATTTATGTGCTAGAAAAAAAGAAACGAATAGAGAGGGACAATTTTTGAAGGATAAAAATACACAAAATTTTGATCTTCAGCACATCGCGTTCGTGAAGCTCGCGAGCAAATGTTATGACCGCGCGGGGTTAAGGTTCCCTATTTCGAGCAATTCGTAATTAGGCTGAGCCGCGTCGCTTTTCCGCTCACTTTGACAGTGTCCCGCGAGTAGAGGTTTATATCTACTCCCTTAGACAGCGCGAACGAGATTGGACCGGATCCAAGGCCGTGACGTGCTTCTTCACGACACAAGTCGCACAAAAAGGCGCTGGGCTTCGTTTCTAAATTTGACTGCGAGAATGTCCGAAATAGTTGCGCGACTGCGCAATTTTCCGCATTGAGTCACGAGATCGGATGGTGTTCATTCGCCGACGAGAGAAAAAAAATCGCGTAATCGCGATTTTACACCGCGCCACATTTAAACGCCAGAAGACTTTTTTGCCAAAATGTTGAAATAGCGTTTTTTTTTTTTTTATACATTTGCAGTTTGATTTTATATGTAACATTTTAAGATTCTTCTCAACGATCTGTGCTCGTTAACATAATTGTGCGATCGAGTAATAAGATGGACAACTTGTTTGAAAGTTACACGAGACAGGCTTTTTTTTTTAATTCTGACAACTCTCAATTAGGTGATCTTTTTTTTTTCTCTTCTCCGGAATCATCCGAACTTAAACGCTCGTTCTGGTTTCGCGTTACAAGATATGGGACCTTGTAATTTGAGATGAGAGACGAGCTCTTTTCAAGATGCGTGGTTGTCGAGATAATTTGAAAACAGTAAGTGTTTTAAATAAGTTTTTGTTATTTTTTCAGCGGAAAAAAACTCGTGTGACTTGAAGTTTTTAGATGTCTGTTATTTACAGACCGGTCCAGTGGTCTCGCAGTCTGAGTGCAGGAACTGTGAGATCCCGAGTTCAAATTCTTAGGATTTTTAATGATTCGGCCGCGTCTCTAACTGAGCAGACGCGCAAACATATGCGTGCAAATTAATTATCGTGGGCTCGATTCGTTTCGCTTTTCGATTTCTTTTTTCTTCTCGCATGACAAAAAAGTGTCACGGACGAATGTCGGCGCGCGATGACACGTCGAGAAAATACAATTCGCCGTGAATAGAGATGTAACGAGGCAGACAATCGCAGATCGTGAGTTGAAGTTCGTATTCGTGGTGGTCTCTCTCTCTCTTTCTCTCTCACTCTACCCTCGGGAACGATAAAAATATCGCGGCCGAATATATCACGCCTGTGCACGCGACGATGCACCTGAGGAGGAAAGTACAAACGGCTGTTGCGATCGTGGTCGAGCCGATGAATACAAGTGCAACGAGGCGTGTCCAAGACTTATTACTTTGAAACAGGCTCCCAAGATAAATGCAGATTATCATAACTGTTATTTGAGATACAAATGTAAAAAGTTTCGTTAATACAATACGCGGAACTTGGCCGTGTAATTATGTTTAAGAAACTGAATATTTTTCACATCGACAATTTTATTTCTTTGAAATGTATCATATAAAAATTACTGCTATAACAATTAAATATATATTTAATTATCATTAAAAATATACATGTATACGCTTCATACAGATGCAATTACTATTATATTATGCCATAGAAAAAATCGAGTTAAATAATCGATTTCATCACAACTGCGTGTCAATTTGACATGTTGATAGCAATTCTAGCAAGGTTCGGAAAATTACGGGCAAATAATATTTAACAGAGAGCGACCGATAAAATTGTTTGCGCGATTCGTTTAGACCAAACAAATCCGAGTTACAAGACGGATATTGACAGATGAAGCACACAGTAACACAATGACACGCGTCGACCTCGATCCTGACTTATGCGCGAGATGAACGATCTCGTGAACTCTAACGAACAAATAAATAGCAATTAAACGCCTGAGTGCGTCAATTAAATCTCGCTCGATCGTTTCGAGCGCGTCGCGATCTGATGATTTCCAGACGCCGATTTCGTTGTAGCTTCCGTGTTACGATCGATTTTCCTTGGTGCGTGTAAAGATAAGCGCACGATTTAAGTGGTAATTTTGTTACTGTGAAATCTGAACCTCTCTCATACACACCGAGATTCACGGTCTGCCGATTCCCAAGTGTGTCCGCGCGCTGTCGTTCAGTTTCGGTCTGGTACGTATCTGTGTGTCCTCTCGCGGTTTGCTCCTCGCGCGACAGAAACCGGTCCTCCGACGAGAAAGAAGAGCGCAAGGACCAGACCGCCGGTTGCCGCACTCGCGAGTCGTAATTCTACTCCGCGAGTAACATGATTACACGTGTATGGCCGCCGCGCTGTCGCGCCGACACGCAAAACTGTATCAAACGGCAAAATTACGTGCGCAGAACTCCGACGTTCTCGCATGCCGTAAATTATAATAAGCTCTAACGAGAGTTGAAGTGGAATAATTAGCTTTTTTTTTCTGTGGTTTTTTTGCGGCATTATAGAATGCCGCAGGTTGTGCAGTAACGCGACCTTGTGCTCGGGCGAAGATAAAAGATCTTCTCTTTGCGTTATTTAAAAATTTCACAACACGATTGATAGAATTGTTATGTGCAAAATAAATGAAGACATATGTCGTTTATTTAATTAAATTATACAGGCGTAACATTTTTTGAGTAAAATTATTTTAGTATTTCCTGCATAATTTTATCTCGAGCTTATATCTTTCTTACGAGATAAAACGGATCTTTTATTTATTGTTAGACTGCCGGGTGTTACGATATCGCAATTAAAGGCTATCGCGTCTCGCGACTCAGTTTGTTAACACTGCACTTTGACAGATCGTATCTGACGAAATTTGTAAAATAGGATTATTTTGCGAGATATATTGCGAATAGATAGCTGGATAATATAATTTTGAGGCTGGTCGTTATCTGCGTTTGATTACTCGATAATTGATAATTCGACAGAAATATGTTAATGTCAATCGCGTCCGCGTCGTCTTTATCATACATATACCAATGAATTTGCACATCGATTGTTTTCATCGCGAAGGGAATGCGATTGGGAAATCGATGAAACATATATTATGTATGTCTTATGTATGTAATCGATCTACGATTGGCATTTTGATCGATATATCTTATTGAATATTATTTGTGCGTGATCCACGTGATCTAGGAATGATCCGAACGGTTGATGAAATCGCTGGCAGACGCGAGACGTTCCTCGCGATTTTGATATCGTCGCTGTACATCAGACACAATTTCGCCCACGGTGAAATTAATATCAACAGTATAGCGGCGCCAATAAAATTTTACCGGAGAGCAGAAGTGCTAAAAGTGGCACAGTTCCAGTATTATCTGGTTTCTCGCGAACAATTTATTTAGCGACCGTTTCCGTTATTAGAACTGCACCTGTTCAGAAAAGTAGAAAATACAAAATCACAAACTCCTCTAACAAAGTTTATTTCTATCGATGTTACCTAAATACGCAAAATAAATGGTGATAAATAAATGTTTCTATTCGTGTGTTCGCAGGTCTAAATGTGTTCGATAGCGATGCCAGCCGAACTGATCCTGGGGCACAGTCCTCCGGTGTACAGCTCCTTCCTGTACAGCCCCCTCGTGGTAACAGCGCCCACGATAACCAACAGATCCGTGTCACGCAGAATCAGACCGTGTCTCTCCTCGGGATCCTTGCCTCTGGACTCACTGCGGAATAGTAACGATGGCAGCAAGCAGAAGAAACGAGTGGTGTTTGCCGACGATCGTGGTCGTCCGCTCACGCAGGTGACATTAATTTTATTTTTTTTCGCGAATCGCGTATATCTGTGTAGATTTCTTATTTTTCAACAATTTTTGACTAATTGCGCAGGTTCGCGTGATGACCGAACCGAGCAACATGCCGCCGCTCTGGAGCACCGCTTACGTAGCCGGTCTGACCAGAGGTCTGCTGTTCAGTTCGTCGAAGGACCACGATCAGGACACGGCGCAAGACACAACGCCGCCCTGGCAGCTGACCTTTCCGCAACCGGCGAGCGACTATCTCGCTTTCCGTCAGAAGCTCGATCAGAACAACGTCTGCCTGGAGAACGTCATTCTGCGCGAGTCCGAGCAATGCCTGATCGGCACGGTGAAGGTGCGAAATCTCGCGTACGACAAGGAGGTTGTGGTGAGAGTCAGCAATGACTCCTGGACCACTCACGAGGACGTTTACTGCACGTACGTGGAGCAACCGGGGTCAGCCGGTGCTCTAATCCTGTACGACACCTTCCGCTTCCGACTTACCTTACCTGTAGCGTCAAACATCATCGAGTTCTGTGTGCGATACCGCACCGATGGAAAGGAATGGTGGGACAACTACGACGGCAAAAACTATTTGATTCGCAAGAAGCAGGAGGTGAGAGCGCTTTTTATCTCAAACTTTAAATGATTTTTAATTCAATCTACAGCTAAAAACATGATTAACTTTTTAATATTTGTCAAATACACATATCGGTTATGCCACTTGTAGACCTTGACATAATACGTATAATACGTACGACGTTTCTTTCCGTGATTGACGGTTTGTTTGCATAACAAACCTCGTAAAAAATACTTGGTTCTATTTATAGACATGTATTTGCGAAGAATAATCAATATTTTTGTCGAATGTTTTCAAGCAACGACGATTCGTTCGTCAATTTTGAAAAATGTGTTCTCTAACTCAAGTACCGTCAACGGATATTGAAAGAAAAAGATGCTTTTGAGAGATTGCTTCCTATCAATAAATATTAAAATTTATCGCATCTTATTGCTGAAAAATTTTTGGAAAAAAATAAATCATATTTCTTATATATTTATGAAATTATTTTTTTTCTTTTTTATAGTTAATAAATTGTGTCGAAAAGAGCGGAATCTCTGAAGGAGATAAAATGCACATTATACGTGTGGTTTCAGCCAAGAGTGCCGACCGCGCGACTCGACAACAGCCAGACGAATTGCAACGGACTTTCGAACAACGACGAGACGAAAAACGGCACGCCGCGTATTTCCGAAGCCACCAGATTAAACATGCGCACTTGGAGCGAGTTTGCGTCCTGGCATCATCTGACAAACGATACTCCCTATTGGTGAATTTCTCGGCGAGGAGGCCGTGCCCCCTCGTTCTGATGTGAATTTGATTAAAAATCATCTGTACGAAGCTGTACACAAAACTTTTCCAGTGTGTTCCTTCCTCTGGTAAAATCCGCCGAGACGTAGATTACGCGGGACCACTTATCCAAGGCATCCAGCTAGGCAGCAGCGAGAATCACCAGTGATGACGGGAGTGAAGTGGGTGAGGACGAGAACACGAGAGGGGAGAAGCTGCGCGACGACGATCCCGAATTCGAAAGAACGAGGAAATAAGACAAGCGCGCGTTTCTGCAGAAAAACCAACAACGGGACGTTGATAACGAGACAGCGCAGAGTGGTGCGGACCACTCCGCGCACGGATAACACAATCTGCACGGTAAGCCCCCGATTCTCGACTTATCTCTCTCTCTCTCTCTCTCTCTCTCTTTCTCCTCGTCCTCTATACAAGAATATTTCGCCGACTCTAAATACACTTATTTTTTCGATAAACGCTCCTAAAAGGAAACAACGGTCGCGATAAAGATTTTGAAATAACAAATTTATTCAACCGATATATTTATAGATCGCAATAAAAGGATCGTGGTAAATATTCCGTATCGAGCATTTCGTGATCACTTATATAAAATCACAGAAAAGGTAACGTTCACTTTTTTTCTTTGAAATTCCGCCGAAGTCCTTAATACTAACGTTCAAACGCATCGAATTTCCTATCACGTTCCTCACATTTGATTCCTCCGGCGACCATTGACTTTCACTGAGAAACTCGAACTATCAGAACCGAACGCTCCTGCTCTCTACTTCTAAGTCTAAGTTCCTTTTTTTTTTTTTTTGCGGACTAGTCTCTCTCTTTGCACGCGACGACGTGAAACAAGAAGAGCAAATGAAAGTCAAAAGACTCCCCGTTCGGGTCTGCTGGTTGATAAACGGCGTAATGGGTGTGAGCGGTGTCTCTACTCTCGGAAAGTTCAGAAAGCTATTTCCTTGTGTTCTAACGATCTCGCTTCTAAGAGATATGTAACGCAAGTACCCTATCGTCTATTTACGCTCTATGGTCTCGCGCGCAGACGGAATAGTACCGACGCTTCTCGCGTGATCTATTATTAACGGACAAGTGCAACGAGCTTTCTTCCTCCCCGAAGGGGATGCTCGAAATATTTTTCTCGGACACGGCTCTCACTCGCGCGCGCTGTTTTTTTTTTTTTTTTTTATAAATCTTTGGAAATCGAGCGCGGAAATTTGCATTTTCTTCACACAATACCGCGACGCGAATTTCAGACGCGAAGCTACGTGTCTTTCCTCTCTGCGAGCGGTGAATATATGCTCGTCGTCGTGGCTTGCGACTTTCTCTCTATAAATAACATAGACCGCCGACGTTGCCGAGACGCGATAACAGGCACACAACCGGGGAGTCGCGCGACTCTAATCGCCTTAACTAAAGGTTGTTACCACGCAATGACAAGACACATACCGATATTTTATTTTCTCTCTCGATCTCTGCTCGCCCGTATCTTTTTTCCTCTCTTCTTCTCTCTCTCTTTCGCTCGTTTTTCTATCGTTTTTATGAATTCATTTTCTCGCCACACAGAATTTGTGTGTGTGTGAACAAAATGTAAATTCACAAACTTGGAAATGGAGAAATCGTTTTTTTAAATTTGGGAAAAGAAATTTGATGACCTTTCCCGTTAAAAGGTACACGGCGGTCACGAAACGTCGTTCGCGTATAAACGAATGGTCAGATCCGCGAGAGTATAAATGCGCAATCTTGAATCTTTATACTCGATTCTCGAAAAGTTTAACGCAGAAAGTTAAAATGTCGAATTGCCAAACTGTGTAAGTGTGTTTTAGTCGAGATGGCCAATGAGAGCGAGCGACGTATAAATCTGCCGTTGATAAATGTTATATAAATAACACTGAAATCACGAGTGAATGAAGGGGAGCCAGGCCCACGCTCACTATCGTCGAGAGCGACGATAACTTTTAATTGCTCTCCTTTTCTCTCAGGGAGCTCCTACGTATGTGCACATAACTACGTATATATTCATTCACCTCTCACACGGGGCTCTTTCTTTCTCTCTCTCTCTCTTTTTCTTCAAACGCTCTCTTCGATTTTCTTGAATTTTTTGTTTAAGCAAGGAGACAAGCCGCGTACTTTGTTGCGTGGCTTTCCACCACTTACGCGCTGTCATCTAAAGTGCTGTGCCACGCTTGTAGGTCGCAAAGATCGCAATTACGCTATTCAAGACTTAGCGCAAGGTTGAAGCTAGCGGCAAGGTCTTTGGAAAATGTTCATTGCCAAAAGGATATAAAGCGGCCCTTGACACACTGCCAATCGCATAATTGTTACGCTTCATTATAAGTGCGCAAACTAAACAGATCTTTCTGACTGCAAAAAAAAAGAAATGCCTTCGACCCTGATCCGCGTGATATCAGACCTAAAGATACAAAACCGGGGGATTCAACCGACGCGAGACACATATTCGATTTTCACTCGTTCGACCAACTTATCGTTCGTGTGTGTGTTTGCGAAACCCGACCCTGGTGCGAATGCGTTAACCTACTTCGTATGGTGCCGCTAAATCGGTCTATATTTGCCGCCGGCTTTCTTCGCCGTTTGGCAACGAATGTAACAGGTGGCTTTTAGTGATTTTAGACATTGTGACGAACCGCGGAAAGAAATACGAGACAAATCGCGCGACGAGAGAATTGCAATTGCGTCAGATCAGATTACAACGATGAAATAGAAAAATAAAATTAGCTAAAAAACCTGAGGATTTAAGTAATTTTCTTCATGTAAAGTAGAATATAGTGGAATATATTTCATGCTGCGCAATTTGCTGAACAATTTGCGATCGAGATACAACCTGTTTTGCGCGTATATCGCGCCGTAACTGACTAAAGTCGTATTTTCGAGAAATATCTGGCGATATCCGTCATCAACGTTTGACTCGGCGGATGTATTCGATGCCGAAATAAATCGATGGCCTTTCGCCCCTCGAATGCAGATCCGGTTTATCGTCTTTTCGCTCATGATGCAATTTTAGAACAAAGTAATCAAATCACGGGCTGTCGAGTAAATAACGCGGAGCGCGTTCCGATAAGAGTTCGCGAACTGAAACCGCAGTTCCCGGTATATAATCCCGCGCGTGATATGCGTGGTTGTGAGCGATAAAGGAACCTGCGAGAAGTTGCTTTTAATCCTCGGAGCGCATCAAAGGCTCGTCGAAGCCGGTCTTCTTTATCTATGCGTCTCTCGACATTGAAAACGCCGTTGGTATCTGTACACGTGCGGAGGAGAGAGAAGCACTCGCGACTTCTGAGTGTATCCTGTGTGTGTGTGTGTGTGTGTGCAAGACACACATTGTGTTGTTCGCGAGGCGTGGTTGAGAGAGAAGTGGCGACACGGGATCATACGTACATATATATCGGGCACCGGTCACGCCACGGCGCGGTACCACGCCTTGGTGAACACACGCCGCGAGAGAAAAGGGCGAAATGAAAGAAAGAAAAACTTTAAGACGTCTAGACGCGTGGGACGGCCGAGGTAATCTCGACAACTTGGAGCGGTGTTGCTCGGCGGCTGCTGCTGCTGGATCCGCTCTCGCTCGCTCTCGTTCCCGCATTCAAGCTTGCGCTCGTTCGAGGACCGTTTTAATGCGCCAAGTTCCGCGTACCGCAGGCGTACCTCTGCGTACTCGGGGACACACGTACATTTCGCGTGGCAAAATATTTATTTTCGCGTGTATTTATTTATTTTCACATCTCTTGAAAAAACATCAATATGTACGATACTATATATAACTGTACTATATCTTGAAATATTTATATAATATGCAATTAACCTGCCGTTCGATATTTCATATTGCTGTTTTATTTGTATTACATGTATTTATTTTATTCATGTGGTCTACGCAATTATTAGAATTTTATTTGTTTATTTAAATTTCATCCATGTTAATTTCTATTTTTTATAAAAAATTTAGCTTTACTTGTTTTGTTTTATAAGTGATTTTTTATTAGTTTTTTTTTTTTTTTTAGAATTATTATGTTATCATTATTGAATCTTGTTTTTATCAATGTTTATCGCGCTCTTTGTTCTTGCTGTTTCAGATCCCAGCACCCGCAGCGTCTCATCGACCGGATCATCGAGGTCGTCCAGCGTCCGTTCTTCAGGTCTATGTTAGCGTTCGTCAGCACGGTTATCGTCGCACGTTATATCTTCTCAAACGTTCTTTTCTTCCTCCTTTACTTTCTCATTACTGGAGATTTTCGGCTTGCCTTCCGGATCCGAAACAAGTCCAACGTTGACCGGGCTTTCATCTTTGCGTCGGTCAGATCTCGCTGATCTCGTCTTATCGGTCAATATTATAGTTCCTGGAAGCTTTTTCTTTCTGTTTCTCTTTCCTTGTCTCTTCCTGTTCTTTATGCTCTGATGCAAGAGGAATTCACTCTCTCTTTCTCTTTCACTTCTTTTTCTTCTTCTTCCTCGTTATTCCTAACACTATCCTTTTCGCGGAACACAGATTCTCAATCGAATGCGTTAATTTACTTTACGAATATACAAATGACAAGAGAGAAATACATATGTACATAGTCTCAGTAGTTAGTACTTGTGAGATCGCACAAAACTCTATCCCACGATGTATGTCTTAGTGTGTAAATTGAACTTTGTTTCGTAGTGCTATTGCATCTTGTTACCTTTTTCGAGCGTTTTGTGTCGAATGCCTTTTTTTCAGCCTTCAACGCATTCGCACTTTGGTTGTCACATTGTCTGGATAATGCTTGCGCCATCGAGTGTTGTAGAAAATGTTGCATTCGTAAATTCCGACTGCAAAGAAAAACCGCGAGATAAAGCTTTTTGCGATAGATATTCGCAGAGAGAAAGAGCGACGATGAGCACAGCGGTTCCTATAACCAATTGATTTGTGAAAACTCTAAGGAAATAAAATTATATCGATATAAAAAAAAAGATAGATACGTAATGAACTGAACAATGTGATATATTTAGTAAAGTAATCTGACGATATTATATTTTTATATGATCGTTTTCTTGAGTATTCACAAATTAATGATCGGTTCACGAGACTTCTCCGTAAAACTTCTCCGTGAGAACGCTTGAAAATCGTTCAGGCACGACGACACCACTTTCTGACACTCAAGCTTCTTTACTGCCAATTAGTCGTTCGAGAGTGTTTTTTTTTTTTTTTTTTTATATCTTGCATATATCCAGCAAGCTTTCACGTAGAGGAGTTGACTCTTTGTAATCCACTATTTTAATGGTTTTTCTTCCGCAGTGCTTTTTCACAATGTTGATACTTCGTTGAAAATCCTTCTGAAACTGTTTCTTTCTCGTAGAGTTTCTCAGTAGAAAACGAATGCATGTTTTTCCGGTGTGTGTACGAAACGGTGTGATGTGTTGTTATGTACTTGTTTCTGTTAGTCTAACTTTCGCGTGAAAACGAAAGCAACATTCAACTGCTTAGAAATTTGAGTTTTGCTTTCAGGAACGACAGAACGCGCGCCAACCAGAGGCGACATTGCTTTCGCGCCCAATCTAAATTGTAGAAACTGCCGCCGGGAGAAACATCCGCCTGTGCGCGAGAGGGCTGTAACTAATGATTTATAGACGTTATTGTTGCGTCTCCCCCGCATCGCCGAACATCGACGTTTGCTTTCTCTGCCGATGGGAAATTTTTCGATCTGTTCTTTCGAAGCGAGTAAACGACAGAGCTCCGTATTCTCGCATCACGTCTTCTTTACCTGGTAACGGGATGATTTTTTTTTTTTTGTTTGTTGTTGTTTTGACCTTCGATGTGTCTTTTCTTCATTAAATTAGTTTTCCACGTTTCTTTTTAGATTCTCTTTTTTATATATTAGACCTTAGGTTTTTTTGCCGAGAGAGATATATCGAGTGTTAATGTACGGTTGCGTGAGTGTGTTGAACTTGATGATGAAGATATATGTATACTTTTGTGTATTATATTCTTACGAAGATGATTTTACGTTTTATTTCCGTGAATGAAGTTACTCATGTGAAAAAACAAGTTATCATAAGTTTAAGTAGTGCGACATTTGATCAAGTCTACGACGATTTTGTGCATATATGTATGTACTATATTTTAGTATGTACTAGTATTCATTGTAGCGCGCGACTTGATTGCGAAGAAACATAAGCGCGAGATACGATCGTGTCTCTAGACACATGCTACATGGTTCACACTAGTATGATCGTCACGAGAAAGAAAGAGAGAAAGAGCGAGGGAGAGATCTTTAAAAATGAATTAAACTTGAAGCGGGCACAAGTGTAATATATCTCTTTAGCACGTCGACTGTTTTGTTAAGTTTTTTGTATATATAGAATTTGAAATACTGGTTCTTTTTACATATCGTGTCACACGCGGAATCAGTAGGTATTTTAGCTCAGAGAGTGCATATCACATTTTATATAACTTCCACTCTCATTTTCAAGAAATGTTATATAGCCATTAATCACATAAAACAATTACGAAGTAACTAAAATTAAAAGCACTTTGCAAACAAATATTGCGGAATGTACATGGTAACGGCTAGTCTTATAGCAAGAGGAAGCCACTTTGCGCTCTATAATAATCCCAGCGTGAGATCCTCGCGGCCGCGTATGTACGCGTGTTGTTTTCTTTCGAGAGCTTTAAGACTGATAAAAACTTAAACCGCGCGTACATAAATGTAAATTATAAGCGTATTAAGGAGATTTTAATCGCGTCTCACAACGAAAGGATCTTATTTCAGTGGACAATTGTAAGAATTCTCGGATGTTTACCATAAGATGTTTTTTTTTTTTTTATCGCTCACTGTTGATTGAACTCTTGTTAACTTTTTTCATTTACCGTATTTTCCCTTCATACATGTTGATTTTCCACTTACCCCCTATACATATATTTTTTTAATGTTTATAATAATTTTATAATATATACATATATACGTATACGAGAGTGTGCGAGAAAGTGTGAAAATGTACACTAGATAATTAACAAATGTTTGTGACATCGTTTTTATTTGTTCCTCTTTTTATCTCAATCGTAGGGATCGAATGTTATGTCCTATTTTTACAGCATGATAACAAATTAATTGTAAATATATATATATTATATCGTATTTGTTCTTGTGAATGAATTAGGATACATTTCCAGTGCGTCAAATAAGTTCCAGTGATTATTGTATCGGGTCGTATGTGTATATACAAAGTTTGGGTAATAACATTGTAAATACCAATATATGATTATTATCTTTTTGCAATAAAAGTTATAATAATGTTTATAATGGGAATGCGTTTTTGTTTATTTTATTGATAATATTATCTCTCACACGTCGATTCTCTCGTTGTTTTTATAAATTTATTCAAAACAAAAAACAAACAGTTTTACTCTTTTTTTCACGGCCAGACAATATTCTCGATCCAATCTAGATAAGACTGGACTCTGGTGTATATAGCCGGCATCGATTTGAAAGCGCAAAACTTGCCGAAGCTCGTTACACCCACGATACTGTACATGCAGTAAGGATCCTCGAGAACCCGTTGCAACGGACCACCGCTGTCACCCTGAAAATGACCGATATAAAATCAATTGTTTTGTAATTAATCAAGTTTTCACACAAAGAGAATGTTGCTCGAGGATGTTGCAACAATTTTCAAAATAATCGCGTACCTGGCAGGTGTCTTTGCCGCCTTCCATTATGCCGGCGCAAAGCAGGCTCGATATCAAACCCTGTGGCAACGGTTTGGTACCGATATCCTCGGCGTATCCCTCCTTGCAGTCGTCTTCGGGTATGTAATTCAACTGAACTTTCATCAGTTCGTTGCTGCCCTTGTTAGAATCTGCATCAGTATATTAATCACATCGCTATCTGTCTCGAGATATAAAAGAACTAATACACAAACGTAAAAAAAAAGATATACTAATATTAATAAAAATTATTATGAAGAACAATTTGAAAAAAAAAAAAAAAAAGAAGAACACCGACCGTAGGAAGTTTTTCCGAATCCAGAAGCGATGGCAATTTTGCCGGGCACTTGAAAGTTTACTTCGAGGCATGCGGGTCGTACTCGGGAATTAAATTCCAGCGGTCGATCGAGCTTGAGTAACGCTATATCATGATATCGTATTGTGAACACGTAATCTGGGTGCTGAATTCTTTCCGCGATGTCTCTCTCCTGCATGGTTTCGTCCGGAGTTGTCAAGTCGTTCAAACCGACTCGCACTTTGGCAGCGGGACCTCTAAAACGCGCGAGTAGATAATCGCGTAGTAATAAGACGAGGTGTTTCAATTCGAACAAATACTGTATTTCTCGATTAAGAAAATTGATACGTTGCATAACTCAGATAGAAATATACGATTGTTGTTATAATGATGATTGTTGGTGAAGCAATTACCTGTCCGGAGATTCCATGCAGTGCGCCGCCGTCAAAACGAAGCTCTCGGAGATGACGCTTCCTCCGCATTGCCAGGATATGTCGCCATCCTTGCCGTAACCGATCACTGCCTGCGAAACGTTAATTCAATTGATCTACTATCGAAATCGATCTTCACAAAGATCTACGGACGTATCGCACGCGAGTTTTTTCAAACAGTGCGTATCACGCATATAAAAAAAAAAAATTGCTGAATGCTGTAATTTGTACGTGCAATTGTTTTTATATTGTTTGCAATTTCCCAGCGATATTTTCATTCGTTATATTTGTTTCTTACCATGTGCGGGAATTCTGCGGGTTTCGCCGCGACTCCGCCGACGATCAGAGGCGTCTCGACGATGGTGCAGCGAGAAATTCGTTTCGAGCCGGCATTCAGGCGCAAAGTCGGCACGTTTTCGGTCTCGTAGACCAGATCGGCATATTCCTTGCATTCTACAAAATCACTCAGACCATTGGAAAAAACATAGAGAAGGAAAGAAAAAATTTGCGAAAATTAACATGATTCAATGTGCATTTTCTTTGTTTGCACGACAGAGTTAGACGAATATTACTCATTACTCGTGTGGAATTCTATATATGTACGTACTCTATACGCGAAGTACGTATAATTCACACATTAATTTATCTCCCGTGCGTCATGATTACTTGATTGCACGTCTCTCTCACAAAATACACACGTTTTTATGTCGTCAATCTAAATTAAAATTATGCGCGCGCCAATGCGTAGCGCCAATCAAACTTGGCGTAAAAAGAAAAAACAGATTTTTAAAATCACTCTCTCTTTTTATGTTATTACTTAATAATAATTTTATAACTGACTATGCGCACAATCACATCACTCACTTTCCTCACACTTTCGTGACGCGGAATTTCCGAAGAAAATGGCGATGAGTAACGCGATTACAATTGATCCGTGCATGTTTACAGATAATGGAACGCTAAGAACTAGCGCACTCTCGTCGAACGGGGGTCTTTTCGGCAAATTCTGATTTTTAAAGTACGGCCGACAATGGGAAGTGAATAATGAGGTGCACGATAATAAAAACGTCGTTCGTTAACGATCTGTCGGAAGAAATGTCGTTAATACGACGATATCGGAATACTGCAGCTTACACACAATTGTGCGCATTTGTGTACGCGCGCGTGTATATTTTCTGACGAGAGATACCTGCATCAGTTTTCCAGTAGTTGGATACCTGTGTACCTTAATGACGAATAATTAATTATTTCACAGAAACATTGTGCGTAATATACACACGTCTTGTTTATGGATACGCGCGCGTATGTCACTTATCGAGATGCTATGTGAACAAATCTTATTAAACTCACGGGTTTCACATGGCGATATCGGCGGCAATAAATCGAATCGGATTCGTCTTACGATGTATTAGATTTGATATGAGTTGACAAACGTACCGATATCATTACTACCTACTATCAAGTTGTCAAAACACACGTACTTGCAGAATCCGTTATAAATTACTCCGATAGTCACAATCTTCGTAAGAGCGCGGGATTTCCACAGTTGCTTATCTGCCAATGATTGAACACTTCATTAACTAACAAATAATCTTAAAAACTCCGCAATATTCGCAGTCATTGAGCATTTTTACATTTTACAATTTTTCTAAAGAAAAATTCAAATATTGTTCGCCTATGTGTGAAACTTACTTATCGCTAAAGTAAACGTATTAAAAAAAAAAAAAAAGAAAACATAATTTTGCGCAAGATAATTTCTGAACAAATACTCCAAACATCTGAGAAAATTCTGAAAGATCGGAAAATTGCGAAAGATTTAATAAAAGTCGCCGATTTGCATTGCACGACTCGGGTTTATCCTGAGAAAGATCAACCTGTTCCGTTTCCAATCAATTTGTCATGTTGAAATTTTTCTCGTTGACTAATATATTAGATCTACCGGAAAGTTCTGCCTGTTTTTGGAATAAAACAAAATACAAATTTTTCTTCAAACCGTCAATAAACTTTATTAAATAATATAATTGCGATTATTATATTAATGATTTCTTGCCAGCGTGATGGCAATTTGTATATCCCATTTTTGAAAAATGTTTTATCTAAGGTCGAAATCACCTGTTTCGAATTTTTCGAACCATCTTCTGCATGTCCTATCAGAAACTATACCTTTACCAAACACTTTCGATAAATTTCTACATGCTTCTGTAGCATTTCTTTCTTGTTGAAATTCGTATAAAATACAGTGGCGTAAATGAACTTTATCAGTAGCCACGGGTACACTATCGTTTCACACATAAGACTAACGTGAATCAACTTTGTTTTAGTTAATTTGCTACGTCAGTATGTATACATTAAGTAATAAAAATAGAGAGGCACACATGCGCCAAATAAACATGTGCTTACGAGTCGAAACTTGTTGTGACAGAAACGGACAGAACTTTCCGGTAGACCTGATAAAAATTAATTCTACATAAATATGTAGATAACACACATCAGTAACGAGCAAAACTACAATTCCGTCAAAATCGTATTTCGATTCATATAATATCGAATAACATCGAACACTGAAATAATCGAAATTTCTCTCCGCGGATTTCGTTAGAATTTATTTGTGTAAAACACACAAAGCAGTTTAATTGTCTGGTTAACCTGTGGCATTTAACCGGCAAATGATACACGCGCAAAAGTTCAAGTACAAAGAGAACAAAAGAACGTGTATACGTTACGTCGTAATTCAATATTCTCGAGAACCGTGACATATCACGTGACAAAATAGAGGAAACAAATTAATTTATCGATCGCGACGCACATGTTTGATCATTTTGACGTGTAAGCGATTGATAAATAATCGAGAAAATGTTTATTATACTAATTCGTGATAAAACGTTTTAACTTTGTCGAAAACACACGGTTTTCTTGGAAGATCGCCATAAAATACGGAGAAATTACGCATCGTCGTATCTTTCGCCGATTTATCGCGAAGTCTTTGATCAGAACGACCTCCGTCGTCGCCACTACCATGCGTGCAAACTATCGCGCTTTGGTGGGGATCGCTGGAAGATCATCAGTATGCACATGCATATGAGTGGATAGGGAAACAGTACACACAAACAAGATCGGATGAGTAGTGGACGGGAGTATATCTTGCATCGCCGCGCGAAGTCTGTGATCAGACGAGAAGATCGCGTGATCAAGAAGTCGCTATGAGAGCATCATTAAGCCTGCCGAGAGCTGCACCATTATTGTTAACGGTGTTAACATTGATCTTGCCTTTGTCGCATGAACAGGACATTGGAGGTGAGTACGATTTCCGTTTTTAAAAGAAAAAATATTCTCGTTTGAAGGAAGTACAACGGTTAATTATGTTCTTCAGTCAGTGAATCGGAAAATCTATCGAAAAACAGAACCGAGTCGCGAAATTGTGTTAACAAAATTTTTTTTGTCTTTACATAAAATAATTTCTAAGATTTATCGGATTTTTTCTTCTCACACATATGTGCGAATCAAGCCGTCGACAATTATTTTTTGCGATATATATGTCGCGAGAGACATCGTGCGCAAGTTATATGATATAACAATACTTTAATGATTTAATAACATAAATCTCGAAGTTTGTAGACGCAAATCTTTGAGATTAAAAATAAATTTACACGCATGTTTAGAAACACGTTATAGCGGATATACATACTGACCTTGTTAACAGGTTTGGAAGAGATTAACTTTAGTGTTTTTTTTTTCGAAAAATTAAAAAAAAACTAAATAACAAGAGAACTAAGTGATAAAAGGAAAATAAAAATCAACTAAGTAAGAGTAATAAAGAAAATATTTTATTTTACATTTTTAAGAAAAATAAAATCTTGTGAGAGAATATACAAGCCAATTTGAATAGTTTTATTCGTCGTTCCTATTAGGTTTTTTTTTTTTTTTTTTATCGTTCTCATTTACATTCAGTTCTTTATTTTATTTTATTTCTTATCTGACTTTTACACATCATCTTGTTTGTCAACTTTCAGAGAGATGCTCGACCGATAGTTTCTCAGGTGTGTGCAAGATAGTGAACGAATGTTCTACGGTCTATGAGGCCTTGAAGGAAGGCCAAATGCCCGCCAAAACCTGCGGCTATCGGCATTTTATTCCAATAGTTTGTTGTCCGACAAATCCTACGAAGAAACCAGCACAACCAGCACCAGAATCGACGACCGAACGTGAAATCGATACGACAGTTACACCAAAAGATAGAGCGTTAGCGAGAGCAAGTATGTGCGCATAATTTCTTTTTTAATCTCTTGATGATAAGTGATTTACAAAACAAAAAAAGAAAGACAATCAATTAGCTTTCCTTGAAATAACCGTTTCAATTTAATCTCTCTCGATATATTTTCTCTCAACCGAAATATTTGCTTTTTTACTCAGAATGTGCGGAAGCCGCGAAAGCTGTCTACGGTTTGGAGATACCGCATATTCTTTCGGCGGATCGACAACTCGTGAACGTGTCGCGTTGCGCGGACATCCTGAAGTCTCGCCAATTGATCGTCGGCGGTAAAAAGGCCGAACCGAGAGAATTCCCGCACATGGCGGCTCTTGGTTATGACCCCAAAGACGACGGGAACATCCAGTGGCTGTGCGGTGGCACCTTAATTTCCGCCAAAGTTGTCCTGACAGCCGCTCACTGCACGTGGTCGAACTCTTGGCAAGTTCCGAGTAATGTTTTTTTACTTGTTCTTCATGAAAAAATTGACTCTAATTATTATTATTATTTTTTTTTTTTTCGTAAAGGCGAGCCGTAAAGTGGGCGCGAGTTGGTGATCTGAATCTCGCGGACACGACCGACGACGCGAAGCCACAGACCGTCAAAATCCGGGAGAGTATAAGACACGAGAAATATAAACGGCCGTCGCAGTATCACGACATAGCTATACTTCGATTGGAGAGAGAAGTCACTTACAACGCGTGGGTCAGACCGGCGTGTCTTCCGGTTAATTGGCCCGACGTGCGTAACTACAACCAGACCATTGCCACTGGATGGGGTTTAGTCGACTGGGGTGAGAAATTTGTCCAAAATAAAATTGAATTTTAATAAACTTTACAATCGCAAAAAAATTATTAATACATTTATACTGTGTTGTGTTCTGTTTTTTTAGCTGACGACGCCGGCTCAGACAGTCTGTTGAAAGTGTCGCTCAATTTGGTTTCGCATGATACTTGCAACGGGTTTTTCTCCGACGGCGGCAGTGAAGCGGAACTTGCGCAAGGCGTTGTCGACGAATGGCAAATGTGCGCGGGACAGTCTGGTAAAGACACTTGTCAGGTAATATAAATTAGAATAAATTTATACTTACTAAGCAAAAAAAGCATTACTCGATTTCAATTGCTTGTGTTTTTGTTTTTTTTTTTTTTTTTTTATTATCAAGGGTGACAGCGGAGGTCCTATCGTCATCTACAACGACGATCATGAATGCATGTACACCATAGTTGGAATAACCAGTGTCGGACGATGGTGCGGTAGCGACATGCCCGGCATATATACTCGAGTTTATCATTACGTACCTTGGATTGAGAGAAACGCGTGGCCGGAAGATTCTTAACGTGTATCGCTTTCTCTTAAAACGTTACCTCAAATATGTGTTTGTATACTCATTTTTTTATCTATTAAATAAATCTTTTTTTACGTGACGCATTTTTTTATTGAAAATCTCCCAAAACCTCCCCCTCCCTAAAAAAAAAATAGCGCAATTATGACAAATGTTATTAATGAATCTATAAAATCTACAAATAATTTAATATAAAACAGATCTATAAATTAAAAAAATTCATAAAAAAAGTTCCAAGTTTTCGAGAAGCGGCTGCGTACAAGTCGTGAGAATTCCTGAGGACACTTGGCATCGATTCCTGGACGCGCAAGCGCCGATCAGCGAATTCTCACCGACTTCCGTTCCTCTTAGTCGTCGGCGAATACGTTCGTCGTACTCGACGAACCGAATAACGCGGCCGTCTATTTTCGTTTATCTCGAAGAAGCAGCTCCGTCTACCGCGACGCTTCTTGTCTCAGCCGAGGTAAGAAAAAGTCGTTCGCGGAGCAACCAACTGTACACATCTTGTGTGACGGAATATTCGACGCAGAACAATTATTGACATGCAACAATAGTTGACCTTTCGGGAAAAAAAATGAGTAAGAATATTCTTGATATCAAAACGCGACAGAACTTTAATGTAAATAAGACTATCGCAATAGTAAAGATACGAGGTATGGATTGTTTTTTTTTATATAAGAACGCAGTACATAATATTAACGAAATGAGTTGCTAAAGTCGGAGTTTGTCGTAAAAATATCAGAAATAACGAGAAAATAAAAATAAAAAAAACAATGTAATAAATGTAATAAACGAGAACGTTATCTGTCAACAATGTTTTTTAATCTTAATCTTCAGATATAGAAGAAAGAAGACTCAAATGTCGGCTCTACTAGATGTATGTGGAAATGATACTGGCTCGCCATCGATATCGAAGGCTGACGACAATCTGTCAAACAGTGACGGGCCGTTGATCAAGGGTCTTATCCGACAAAATAGTTGCAGCAGCATGCGTGCGAGGTAAATAGCAGAACGCTGCAAGTCAAAGCTAAAAATCGAGATTTAACAGATAATTCATACTTGCGACAAATTTTTAAAACAAGGTCAATTGGTTCATATGGGATGTCTTCGACGTACGAGAAACCCATGAAGAAGCGTTACTGTCTTTGGATGTTGACTTTGGTTTTGGCGATAATTGGTCTGTGCAATCTCTTTCTGAACATTACCGTAATCGCGGTTTTGCGTATAAGTCAGGGAATGGAAGCTATGGAAGTAATTCCAGATGAGAATCTTGTCAAGTTCTACGGTAGAACCGATCTTGACAAGGTACACGTAACATTTTCTTACAATCTCATAAATGTTTTAGATAAATTTTTGTACTTATGTTTTTTTTATGACTCCATATTATTTTTGTCGTAAAGATATTTCTGCAGTCGGGCGTCTGTCAGAGTTACGGCGACGAGCCGATGGAGATATCTGGCGACGAGGCCGGAGTGCGCGTTGACGTGAAGAGTCACGTACATGAGATACACTCCAAACTGGACGTCCTGCCAAACGGCACTGTCGTGTCGCTGATGGAATCGTTCGAGATAAAGGATCCACGTACCGGCGTGACGTACTTCACCACCGACTTCCCGAACTTCGGTTTGCCGAACGGCGTCGAGACGATTAACGTGAAAATCGCGGAAACGCACAGAATCACGTCGCCGGTCAACGAGAGCTTAAATGTCAAGTCTGACAATCAGATCTCGTTGCACGGCGCGGAAGGTGTGCGGATCGAGAGCAAGGATATTATGTGGGACGCTCACTTGGACATGATTCTCAAGAGCGTAAATGGCAGTATCGTTCTAGATACCAAGGACGGCGTTACTATCGACTTGAAGAATATTCCGGTGGCGCCGATGTTTCTCCCGAGTCCGACGGGAACTCACGAGCAGTACAAAGTGTGCGTGTGCATGCCGCAAGGAAAGCTTTTCAAAGTGCCGGTTCGACCAGGCACCAGCTCTCGCACGGTTAATTGCGCGCGGGTCGCCAGGACTCCAGAAAATGATCCTTGTTTGCACTAGGTTCTAAGAGGAGACCGCGATGTCTTGTAAAATCTCCCTCGCGTGAATCAAGTTATATATCACTGCCAAGTGGTGAAAGAAACTTCAGAGAGTTCAAATTATAGTAATCATATCAGGGCCTAATTGGTAAACAGATGCTCGATACAAAACAATAAATGATCCGAAACAAGTTATACACAAATGTCATTCAAATGCGGCTATTGATATTCGCAAGTATCTCTCTAAACTTTTAACACGTTTTTCAATAAAAATATTTTGATAAAGCCAACATTTTCGAAGACGTAGAATCTCGGTTATTACTCGGAATTATTATTCCGAGTGAAAATACACAAGGGAAAGATGTTTAAGGTGCTATATATACACATGACTGTGTCTTGTAGATACATATTTTATGTCAAATTACGCACATACTGTTGTTATAATCTTGCAATCACACGACTTCAATGATCGAATTGTCGATATAAAATTAAATTTATAGACTTAAATACTCCATGGTAGATAGTCATCGTATCATTAAACAATAAGAATTTAGATTGCCACAAAATTCCACTCATCATCAAAATGTGTACAAATATGAAATACATTATTATAAGAAAAAATCGATGAGAAAGTAAACATTATTCAGTCACGTAAAAAACATCCACGTGACCAAAGACAAAATGCATTACTTCTGGTGTCAAAGAACCTAAACACTTTCGGTAATCATTTCCTCGTTGCTTTCATCCATATCCTCCTGCTGCTCCTGCTCCGTGGGAGGCTCGTATGCCTTATCCAATGGACTCGCTACTACGCCACCTGCCCACACGCTCATCTCTACCGCGAGTTTATTTGAACCTTCCAGCAAAGGTCTGTAGCCACCGTGAGCTAATACACGCAGTAATGTTTGAGCGGTGAGACACACGAGATCTTGCTGCTCAAGTGTCATTGCAGTGTGTACGCGGATATTACCACCCTCGCACGGATCAGAAATGCCTAAGACAATTTTACATATTTTTATAATCACGTTGATATAATCTTACTTTTTTTTAAATGTGCTTTTGAGACTAAATCTGATTCTGCTAAAACAAACAAAATTATTGTCAAACGCTTAAAAATAACATAAATACCTGCTGAACCCGGGAGAAACAGTCCAGAAGCTAGCAACTGCAGCACCCTCTTATACGCCTGATGTATCGGTAACGCTTGTCTGCTGGGATTGTTCATTATAGCGTTGTGCGCCAGCAGATCCAGCATCCATGGAGACAACGGTTCCAAGCCTTCGAACCTACTTCTAAGGTCACGAAGCAATCGTATAAGGACTTTGATACTAGAGTGATGAGCATTTTCTTCAAACCAGCGCGAATGTCTGATAGCAGCAAGATGACCTGCAAACAAGAAACAATTAATATCTCTGGTACAATATATCAGATTGTAAAGACAATTAAACACAATAAGCAAAAATACCTTGACAAATTTTAACATCTAAATGTTGATCAGATTCCAACTTGCGTAAATTCTGATGCAACGTTGTAATCAGTACACGTACAGTAGCCTCGTTGTTGGCAATATCAAATCCCCGTTCAGTCTGAATAAGTCTGAATATTTCTTTTGGATTTACAGCTTTCAAGTCATTGTTGACTTTGTTCCCAAGAGCTTCCACTGCTGTTTTTGTAGGCAGAGTTTTAAGAATAACAACAATATCGGCAACATTGTGACCTTTCACCATTGTACCTTTTTTAAAACTGCCAACTTGTCTCACTTCCTCCAATTGCTTCAAAATAAACATGTCATAAAATTAAGTGAGGCACAATCAGCTAAAATTTCTTTCATTTGTACAAAAAACGACAATATGTACTTACACAAGCTTCAAAATTCCCAGGAGCAACAATCAAATTATCAAGTACACTTTGCAATTTATTCACCAAATTTAAGATAGAAGTTTGTTCCTTTGGTGTAGGACACATGTCAGCATTTTTTTTAAGAAGTGCTGTCTGAAAATCTGATTCATCTGGAACTGGTTTAACGCGTGGAAAAGCTGCTTCACACAATGTGTAGTCAAATGGGTGACGTGGTAGAAATTGTTTCCTTGGAAAACCCATACCACGTCCCATACCACCACGACCACCTCTAATCATTCCTCCGCGACCTCTTACCATAGTGCTTCTGCAAATAATAATATCAATTGTATTTCTGTCAATCAAACAAACGCATGCAAATTACAAATGTTTTGAGATTATGTTATATTTCAACAAATTTAATATATAAAATATACAAGTTATAAAGTACAGTATACACACACACATACATCATACTTGATTTCTCTTAGCTTTGTGCTTATTTTTGAGATAATAATCGCAACTTTATAAGTGAAAAAGTAAAAATCAATATTTTTTGACGCCATCGAACCCTTAACCTAACCTACCCTAACCTAACCTAAGAGACGCGCACATATTCATACATTACTACTGAAGCATATTCAGTATCGTATTATTTACTGATGCTATATCATTATCAACAATAAAAACTAACATGCTAATATTCACTTACTCAAAAGACGCAAATTGGAAAGACGTTTTGTCTAGTTTACTTTTGTTTTTCGTTACAATATCACCGCGCGATATCAGATATAAAATATGCCGCTAGATACGCCTACGGCCTAGACGCAGAGCAAAGAGTAGAGAGAGAGCGGCCAAAACCATTTGTGCACAAGGAGTTGTGGATTGCTACAGTTAGTTTATACAGTGCTCGTTGGCGCTGTTTATCGCTAAGGAAAACAGCCTCTCTCGCCCCCTGAATTCCCGCACCAATTAATGGCTGCTTTCCTTTTAGGAGACACAGTCGACACAAGTCGACACAAAAGTCATTCTGTCTTCGTTCAGTATTCAGTGAGAAACAAAGACAGAATGACTCTTGTGTCGACTTGTGTCGACTGTGTCTCCTAAAAGGAAAGCAGCCAATAACAGGCGCGCGCTACGCGCACGCTATTGTTATTTTTATTTAACTGTTGTCAGTGAACACAACCTGTCACCGCGATGACAGATAGTATATACGTCTTATAAACCATATAATACACATATGAGAAATCTCAGAAATAACGCATGAAAATCAATCTCAAAAAATAGTGAGAGAGTGGAAAAACAACACGCGACTAAAGTCACGTGACAGGGAATAGGGCAAAAAAGAGAATATTATATATATTATATGTAATATTCTTTATCTATATATAATACACACACATACGCATATATGTATATATATATATATATATATATACCGTAATCACGTGACCGAAGTCAATAACACCGCCGCGGTCGCGCGGCCGAAGTCAGTGACTCCACCGCAGTCGCGTGACTGAGGTCATTGACCCCGCTGCGGTCGCGTGACCGAGGTCAGTGACCCCCCTCCCACCAAGGCCGCGCGCCCGCGGTCAGTGACCTCCCCCCACCAAGGCCGCGCGGCCGAGGTCAGTGACCCCGCCAAGGCCGCGCGGCCGAGGTCAATGACCCCGCCAAGGCCGCGCGGCCAAGGTCAGTGACATTACTGTAGTATGTATATAATACATATAATACAATATAAAGTGTAATATTATAAATATATAATAAATTATATGTATATATATTATTTAATGTTATATATAATATAAATTACAGTCACGTTATTTTCACGTGTGTGTTGTTTTTTTTTTTTTTTTCTACAGTCATCCAAGTTTGAAAAACGCGCTCACAAATAAGCACCATCTGCTGTATCTTAGGCATCACTACAATGGCCGCGTTCAGCAGAACTCAGCGCTTAGTAAGCGCTTTACGCTTATTGCTTGTCATTGGAATATACTTTCATATTTCCTGCGGATATACAAGAAGAGACCAATCACAGACAATAAGCGTAAAGCGCTTACTAAGCGCTGAGTTCTGCTGAACGCGGCCAATGCTACCAATCAAGTTTCTGAAAGCGGAACACCTCACACATATAACTATGGGGTCTCTCTTCTATGCCCACTAAGTCATTACGTTGAATTGAATCGTATGCTTCTCATTTGTATATGTTCTTTATCTTGCATATTATCTATCTATAGTTTTGTTTATTATCTTTTAACGTATAGAGTTAACACAGTTGCTCGGAAAAATAAACCGAAAGAAAATAGGGGTAAGCTGTTTTAGTGCTATTCTTTGTTGCTCTATTCCTTATTTTGTTGCTTCGTGTGTTTTCAAAAAACCCGGGGCATCAATATGAAGTAGAAAGTGATTGAAAGTTTGAAATCTAGATCTTGCGTGTGCAAGCTCTTCGAGGTTAAGTCAGCAATCGGTGTGCTGGCGCTGTTACGGAACAGCAAAGATCAGCAGAGATGTAGGAGCGTGACATCGTTATGTTTTTATGTCGGAGTCAATATCTTCACACTTGTCGTTTCTCTGATAAAATGTCCTGTTGATCGCGATCTCAAGACATGGCGCGGTCTATTCTCGACGCTTTGACAGGTAAGAACATATTTATTGTCAAAACAAGAGATATCTAACCAGTACTGGCAACATGTTCGTGTTTTTCTATGTATTTTACGATTTGTTTCCCGTTGCAATGTTCTTCGCTATATATTTAAAGTAATTCAGTTTCAACGTCTATATACGTTCACATTTATTTATTTAGGTTCCTGAGCGTTTGCAGATCAATTCATGAAAATGTTTAGAAAATAGGTTATCTTGTCACTGACAGTTTCAATAATAACATACATCTTTATATTATTGCGTTTTATAAAACAATTTGCATTTGTAATTAGTTGCTTTCAGTCTGAGAATTTTTAATTCTTTTTACTTTTATTTATTGGTTTTATAGATGTTTCGTTGGATGGCTCCTCTGTACAATCTCTTTTGGAGTCACAGACATTGATAGCTGAAGTTGAGCAGTCAGGTATGTTCACAATGTATGATAAAAGCATATTAGTTGAAGGAAAAATTTATCTATATTTTACATATAATATTACAGTTGTTATTCAATTGTTTTATAATATATAAAAAGTGTTTTACTCATAAAATGCAAATATTTTTTCACACCAGCTATCGATCAAGATGAACAAGACTTATTCCAGTGTGGTAAATGTAAGAGCCAATTTACTTCACTTCAATTATTTGTACATCATAAGAGAATACATCGGAAGACTCAAGACACTGTCGATTTGACTCAGTTCTTAAACAATGAGAATCAAGAGATACAAATGGATAATGTAGCTCAAAATGAATCACAGTACAATTCACAAGAAGTCTTTCAACTTGGAGAACCTATCATTCTAGAAGAAGCAGATATGTTATTTAGGTATATATCGTACATGTACTTTGTTCTGTATTACATATCATGCACACTTTTTAATTTTAATTATTTTTATGTCACATTAAAAAATAAATAGTCTATTAGAAAACTTTTTTATGTGTGTGAATCTTTTGATTACTGTTACAGTGTGGACCAAGAGGCCACCAATTATTTCACCACAGATTCTACATTTAGCGTGCCAATTATTTTAAGTACAGAAAACCTGGATACCTTTGGCAATACTGCCATAGAGGCAACAAAGCAGGTGTCCAATGAGATGTCCATGATACAATTGCATGATATCAGTTCACAAGAAGATGTTTCATCCCAATCTGAACATGTTAATGTTTCGTTGATGGAAAGTAATGAGCAATCTGTAGAAAATAGCGAATCATTTCTCGAAGACAACGAGACATCCATCCAAGATGATCCACTAGATGAATCAGAAAATGGTGTTATTCATACACAGAATTTAAAGGTATGTGTGCTGCAAATAACAAAAACATAAATCTTACTATTATAATATTAAAACTTAAATTGGTACATCAAACATATCTATATGTACATATGTTGTTTTAATTTTTGCAGTATAAATGTAACTACTGTGACAAACAGTTCGCTAAGAAATTCTATTGGCAACAACACGAACGTTCTCACACCGGAGAGAAACCTTATCAGTGTATAGTGTGCGGTCGTGCGTTTGCACAAAAATCAAATGTGAAGAAACACATGTCTTCGCACAAAGTATGGCCTGGCACTGCCATTCACTCTTTACCACCAGAGGTAAAGCATTTTGAACTAATTTAAATTGTTCTTAATTTTTTTTAATATAAATTAGAAACTTATTCAGAAAAGCGTTTAATTTCTTACCTACATCTGTATTCTTTATTTGTATACTTAACTCTTATTTATAGGCACCTCCGGATGGAAATATCGATCGCACATATCACTGTCAGTTCTGTAAGGAGACGTTCGATTCGTACAAAGCTTTGAAAGGTCATCTCATCATCTCGCATCTTGAGTTAAAGGTGTACAAGTGCGTGCAGAGCAACTGTAGCATGATGTTCTCAGAGTTGGATGAATTTATTAAGCATACGCGCAGCCACAAGTGCTCAGAATACCGATGCCACGTATGCGGCGAGGTATTCAGCACTTTGTCTGATCTCGGTCGTCATCAATACGTCCACTCCGTCCAGAAGCAAAAGACCACAGAAAAATTCTATTGCTGCTCAGTTTGCAAATCATCGTTCTCGAACTTAGAGGCGTTACAACATCATCAGGA
Source organism: Pseudomyrmex gracilis (assembly GCF_002006095.1). Classification (NCBI taxonomy): domain Eukaryota; kingdom Metazoa; phylum Arthropoda; class Insecta; order Hymenoptera; family Formicidae; genus Pseudomyrmex; species Pseudomyrmex gracilis. The sequence goes on from NW_018020598.1 coordinate 339,485, forward strand.
GACCACCACGCACGATTACACTTGTCTACAGTGCGGCAAGAGTTTTCTCATCGAAAGGTTCTTGCGTCGTCACCTTAAGACTCACTCCACGTCGGCGAAATTTATCTGCGAGGATTGCGGCAAAGCCTTTAAGACTGAACAATATTTGGCCAATCACAAACTAGTGCACAGTGAGGAGATGCCTTTTACGTGTCCGGTAAATAAAACGGAAAAAATAATTAGTGTTATAAAAAATTAATATAAAATAATATTTAAACAACTTGAAATTTTTGCGCTTTTTCTTTTACGAATGTCTATATTTTATATTGAAATTCACAGCATTGTCCAGCCAGATTCAAGCGGAAAGATCGGCTGGGACGGCACATGCTAATTCACGATTTGACGAAGAGGCTCAAGTGTCCGTTTCGCGGTCATCTCGGCTGCATGAGCGAGTTCTCACGAACCGATAAGCTTAAACGGCATCTGCTGACTCACAGTAACGTAAAGCGGTTCACTTGCAGCCACTGTAATCGCAACTTTCACCGGGCACAAGCGCTTAAACATCACGAGATCAACAAACATACTCTTAAATGTGATATCTGTTCTCATGTAAGTCTCAGAGAATTTTGTTTATTCGAGACGCTGAATTTCTTAAGCAGCTTTTTTTTTGAACGTTCTTACTTTCCGTTTGTTTTTTTTTTATAATTGATTGTTATTGTTATACACAGACTTTTAAGACTAAAGAACAACTTATTACTCACAATTGCGAACAATCGGGGCAAGACACCAAGAAACACACAAGTTCGCAACTACCGAAAAGAGCATCCGGATCGTTCAAACCGAGAAAGCCTACTCCAAAGAGACAAACGTTATCAAAGACTGCAGCTCCGCTTGCTGATAAAGAGAAATTAGAGGATTTCAAGAACGATGAAATACAAAAAAAAGTAATTTACAAGTCTATTTCTCTGTTTTGTTTATTTTTTTTTTGTTTTTTTAGATTTATCATTGACAACTCGAGGACAACCTCTATCACTTAATTAAAGTTTCTTTAATCTTCTTTAATCTGCAGATCACCTGCGAAACATCTAGGTCCGATGACTTTGATGAGGAAACTCTCAAGAAAGCGAGAAACGTTCCACTTATCGTAAAAACAGACGGATCGACGATCGACGGCGAATTAAACGAACAATCCGATTCGCCACTCGAAATGGACTTCGAGTATGATTATAAACGAGAAATCGAATTTTATTCGTCCCACACAACCGAATAAAGTTTTTTGCAATATACACACATATGCATGCGTCGTCTACGCACGTATGTATATTTTTATTCGTATTTGAACTGTACATCTCTTGATTAGAACATAGACCAGTCGTCGCAGCATGTGCAATGAAAAATCACTAGCAAAAGGCGCAAGTTGCATTTTATTTTTGCGTACGATATTTTGTAGTTTACATATCTGTGATAATTGTATTATAAATGCTCTATCAATATAAGTAACTTATAATTATACATATACATACAATTAAATATATATATATATATATATATACATATATATATATATATGCGCGCACATCGAAAATGTTCCGTACGTATTGTCTCGATATTGACTTTCGATAAATATTGGAAAAATTGAGATATCACTTCCAAATTATGTTTTTATTAGAATACGCTTCTACTGGACAGTGAAGTGCATCTCGTGCAGAAAAAGTTTTACAAAAAAAAAGAATTTATCTGTGCAAAATCAACTACAAACAAAAAAATATCTCATATACATTTGGAAGTGACTAGTTCTCTGGATCCGATCTTTTTTTTTTTTTTACAAGTAACAAGTATAGTCAAATAACTTTTTTCAAATTTTGTTCTTTTGAACGTTTACGTTTGTTAAATTTTTTTAAGAATATATTTAGATGTAATAAGAGAAGTATATATATATTCCAGAGATATAACAAATATTTGGAAGAGAGTGACGTGTTTTTAATAATTTATTTGATGTGAAATAAGTCTGTAATCTAACGAGTCAAGATAAGAAAAAGAATATATATAAAAAAAAAATTTAACTCAAGAGAAAATATACTTAGTTCTATGAAAATAATAATCAAAATTTACTGTAGCCTTTCCCGTGAAGACTTCCTCAAAAGAATATGAATATCACAATTTTATTTTTGCGCTTTTTCAATTAGGTCCTCATAGCTTCGCGGATTACTAGTTTTATTTAAACTTCAATCACATTTGGTGTATCCAGAACCACAACCGCTCATTAAGCGGTTAACAATCGAATGTGATTAGTTCTTTAAATCAAATAAGTTACAATAAATTGCTACTTAGCCGCTTAGTAAGCGGTTGTGTTTCTGAATGCAGCAATTCTTTATATAGAAACTCTCGTTATATTTCTGAGCGATAACGCTCGGAAGGAAGCGGTCGTCGAAACCACAATCAGTATTTTCAAAAGATTATATCACAAGAGCGTGCAACAGTTGCTCGTTACATATCGTTACATACGTTGGCACGCAGCGTAGAGTTTCATCTTTTTTAATAAATTCGTGTATATAAGTAGTCGCTTAATTGCAAAACAGATCATGCCCTCGAGAACGTATCACGTCAATAGAGAGCAAGGTAAGGCCGCTCAACGAGATCAATCATATAAGAGCTGCCTCACCGCCTTGCTCATTTTCTTCTTTCTGTGCCTCGTCCTCATTATTGCTTGTAAACCTTGGACAAAAACTGAAAAGTACAAGGATTACTTTGAGGTAATATTATTGATCTTTGATAAAATATAAGTGCACACACACACAAAAGAATTGTATAAAAATGAGAATCTATTATTATTTCTCGATTTTTTTCAACAACAATGTGTCACAATGTGTTTTTTTTTCTTTTTTGCATTATTATTTATTTAATCTTCAATATTTTTGTCAATACTTTAAATTAGCATTATCATGGAGAAGAGACGAAGACGACAGCAACAATCCCGACAACTTTGTTGTCAACTTTGTTATTAACTCAAAGAACAATGACCACATCTGTTGCAAGTACAAAAGATACAACGACCGAAAATTTTGATGTCGTTACAGAGGATAATTCCAAGACAAACGTTAAAGCAAATCCATTCGATCGTTATTCTGAAAACACGACGACGCAGGATACGACTGTTGCTCGGAAAGATGTTGAAGATTACACCACAGAAGAAAGCCGTCGCACGGAAACTACAAGAGAACACACTGACACGGCTACTACATCACGATACAATTATCACGATATCATTGATAATGTTATTGACAGCGACACGACTTCAATGTCGCCGCCTGTACTGAGTACCAGCGCATCTACATTAAAAAACAATGTTACAATCATCGATACTATCGAGCAAGTTACGACGTCCATTAAAAATGTTACAGACAATTTGCAGACATCAACACAATCGGACGACGGTGATACCACTGCATCTTTCGCAATATCTACTTATTCGACCAACACTGAAAAAAGTACAAGCACTCGGGAGAAATCCGATACTACGACGAGTGACAGTATCTCTTCAACAACATATCGATCAGATTTTGGAGTCATATTTGGAGCAGAGAAAAATACCACAACTTCTACCAACAAAGATCTTACTTATAATGAATTTGTTAATAATACAACAGATAATGTCATCTCTTCAACGACGCCGACGAGTGACAGTAACTCTTCAACAACATATCGATCAGATTTTGTAGCAGAGAAAAATGCCACAACATCTACTAACAAAAATCTTACTTATAATGAATTTGTTAATAATACAACAAATAATATCATCTTTTCAACGACGCCGACGAGTGACAGTATCTCTTCAACAACATATCGATCAGATTTTGGAGCAGAGAAAAATGCCACAACTTCTACAAACAAAGATCTTACTTATAATGAATTTGTTAATAATACAACAGATAATATCATCTCTTCAACGATGCCGACGAGTGACAATATCTCTTCAACAACATATCGATCAGATTTTGGAGTCAGATTTGAAATAGAGAAAAATGCCACAACTTCTACAAACAAAAATCTTACTTATAATGAATTTGTTAATAATACAACAGATAACATTATCTCTTCAACAACGCCGACCCAATTAATTTCTGCAGCAGATAAAAATACTACAACTACTTACAAACATCTCGACGAAGAATTTACAACTACAATAAACAAAACAAACATACGAAGTTATAACAGAATTATCAAAACACATATTTTTAACGATACTTCTAATACAAGGGAAAGACACACCGCATCTTCCGAGTTCTTAAACACAAGTACTACTTCCGATTCTTATAATCGCACAATCACCACCACAATCTTACCGATGGAATCCACGACTGAAACTGCGCTTCCTGAGGAGGATTTAAATGTTTGCAAAACGGGAAATTGCAAACAAATCACCAGTAGAATGTTGTCCTACATGAATCATTCAGCCGATGCTTGCGATGATTTTTACGAATATGCTTGCGGAGGTTTCGAGGCGGATCCGCAACTGATGGACAAAGATCCGGTTGAGAGATCCAAAAATTATCAGCGAATTGCCAGTAATTATTTTGAATTTTTATAAACTATAGTCATCACAAGTTACGATTTATTTTAGACGGAAAATTGATTACTGATATATCAATTACTTATTGAACATTGTCTTGTCTGTTGTTTCAAATTATTTCAGTGCAAATGTCAAAGGAAAACCGCGAAAGTGTTTATTCGAGTTTTGCAACGTACTACGACAGCTGTGTGCGATACGAAAACGACGTGAACTTTAACGAAAGGATAAGAATCGGTAAATCGATGACTTATTTAGTTGAATATTTATTTGAACAATCAATAAAATTGCAAATAGATTTAAGTAAGTACCATTAAATTATACATATATCACCATCAATCGATTTCGTTGCAGCAAACGATATGTTGAGAGAGATAGGAAAATTTTATATCAACTCTACGTGGCCTAACGATTACACGGATTTCACGAATTTATTTGCTAAATTGATATTACATCACAGGTATGTAATCACACTTTCGTTAATACACTAATGTTAATATAACGATTAATAAAACATTTTAAAAATTGAATAGAACTCGTGAGAAAAACATTTTAAATACAAATTATTTTACACAGCGCTTTTTTATTTGACGTTGTGCCCGAAGTGGACGAGTATCGTCCGAATAGCTTAACATTAAAGATAGGTCCCGTGATGTTCGAGCAGTACGAGAATCCTTTCAGCACGGGATACATGGACTATTTCAAGTGTTCTGAGAACGAGTTTGATAGAGAAGAGCAGTATGTGAATCTGCAAGTTTTATATGAGAATTATGAAAAATGCAAGGTCTGTGTGTGTGTTTCTCTGTATACATGTAAATAACATAGCGAATAATTGTATGAACAATTACTACTTGATTTTTGTTTTATAGAAGGATACGGGAAAACTTGTGACGTTCATTAAAGAAGCGCTAATGTCACTCAATGTTTTTAAAGATGTAGATGATAAAGATTTAGACCGGAACTCACAATTCGAATACGTAAACAAAACTGTTCATGTGATCGATTCTGTTATAATGAAAGGATACTTCTCGGTAATTCAATCTGTCGCGAAACTTTTTAAATTCGATTTCTATTATTGAAAAAAAATATATATATGTATAAAATATTGCGTTTTAATTCTGCAGCATTTTCCATCAAAAAGTGAAATCCAGGAAGTATATTCAACGAGCAATTACACAAAAATGAGTTTGGACGAGTTGCAGAGTAGTAGCACGTTTGTAAGTAAAAAAACAATCGCAGACATTTTTTTGCAAAGAATTAGAATTCACTTGTTTTCGCAAAAAAAAAAAAATTCTTCTGATTCCACTTTTGTTATCATTTTTTTTAGCGGTCGGTTAATTTTGTATTTTAATTTACTTTCGCAGCTGAATTGGACGCAATTAATTCGCTCGTTAACAACGGTGGATGTGTCAGGCAAAAGTATTCAAGTGTATTTTCACAATAACCTGACAGAAGCTTTACAAGAAATGAGAAAATTCGCCAGAGAGGACTCTATGGGCCTCAACAACGCGTTAATGGGTTTGTACGCACACAAACTATACAATGAGGTAATTAATACTTATATGTAATACTTAATGTGATTACATACGCATGAGGTGGTTGATAAATATCCGAAACGACGCGACAATAATATTGCTGTTGACAAGTTTCATGCTTTAAAAGAACAAATGTCAAACGCTGGCTCATTATCGTAGTGTTTCTGTGATTTTTAACAACATGTACCGGCAACGATAGCCAAATCAATCGCCTCTCGTACTATTATAACTTATTGAAGTTACAAGTATTATCAAATATTATTAACTCTTTTTTTTTTATTGTTAAAATGAATCTCACAGATGGTTTTGCCAAGGCGCAACGACATCAAGGTTCATTGTATGGAAGCAGCCACTTACCTCCTGCGTTTAGAAGCGTCCAGTTTATACATATCGTCCTTTACAGATAACGAAATAACGCGGATGAATAGCATAGTAAGTGAAATAAAAGACAAACTACAAGCATTTGCAAGCAGTATGTAAATAGAAGCATTTTCTCGAATTCCCGAAATACTTCATTTTTAATTCTTTAACGATTTCAATTTTTGTTCGATAGACGAAAACCATGTTCGAACAGTTAAAGAAAACATTTAAATTGAAAACGATGGAGGCAAAGTGGGCAATGGAAGGAGGACGGGAGAGATTGCTAAGAAAAATCGACGAGCTTGAACTCGCACTGCCTGACGCTTCCTACTTTAAAAACAGAGATTTGTTATATAGCGAATACGATATTCAGGTGGATATTTTTAAAACAAGATGATAACATTAAACATTGCAGATTTATTACTGTATCTTACTTAAATTTAATTATTACATTATAATAATCGAATTTCAGATAACCTTATATGACAATTATTTTAACAATTCGATGATTCTGCTAAAACGGTACAGAACTTTGATGTATGCCGAATTAGGAAGACAAGTTGACTCAAAGCAAATGTGAGTAAAATATGATACAGATGACAAAAAAAAAAAAAAAATAAAAAAATAAAAAATAAAAAAATAGAGAAAATAATTTTGTCTAATTTGGAGTGTATCTCAGCACAAATAACATTATATTACAGTTGGACATACTTCGCAACGCCATTCCAGTCAAAGGCCCGATCGATTTACAGTCTGAATCTTATTGTAATTCCTTATGGCATCATTGATTGGTCTTTGACGAACGACGAGTATTTGCTAACGTCTCTTCACTATCTTCTGATGGCGAATCTTGGAATTTCTATAGCTCATCAAATCGCTCATCATTTTGATGCGAACGGTAACGCAATTTTTTGACATACTTTTTACAACTTTTTATATAATTATTTGTAATCATTTTGTTTTTTAAATCATGCGAGTTAAATTAGTAAATATCATAACATGAGTATAAGAAATTACGCAATATCGTCTTTCTTATATTTTCGATATACAGAGATTCTCGAACGTGTCTTTTACCGCAGGTGTACACTACTGGAATCAAGCCAGAAACATCGAATATTCTCTGATGTACGAGCACGGAAGTACCGATATGCACTTTGATGACTACGTTGACTGCCAAAAGAAAAACATGTATCAAACATCTATGAACATGACGCTACCTTTCACCGACCAAACTATATCTTTTACGGTAAAATCACAATGAAGAGATTATAAGCGAATTTGTCCTTGCAATGTACAAATCTTTTTCGAATATTACACATATAATGTTTGATACGTTATACGTATAAATGTTTTGAAAATTAACGAGATATTTAAACAAAATGTGTGTTAAAATGTAAAATAACGGGCGAGGTAATTTTTTTTTTTTTTTTTTTTTTTTTTTTTTTTTTTTTTTTTTTTTGCGAATTGCTGGATTTTATTCAGTCGGTCGCAAAAAAATATGGAACGTTAATACTTTTAAATATTCTAGATCCCGCAGTTGACCTTGAACGAACGGTTGTCTGACATTGTGGGACTCAGACTAGCCTACGACACTTTGGCTCTTAACAGATTGGACGCGGAGATGAGACTCCCATGGATGGATCTCCGCATTGACCAATTATTCTATCTCGCCTACGCTCAGGTACTGTTCTCACAGTTCGGTTTACGTTACATTAGTAGCAGTTTCGAATAGAAAGATTTCTTCGAATGATCGAGTTTTTTCCACGGACTTTTGCAGACGTATTGCACGAAGACGCCGCTCACGTCATCGTTTGTCTCTCTCTACGAAAGCGAGAACCTCCCGAGTCGGATTCGCGTGTTCGTCGCCGTGTCGAATAACAAGATCGTCGCCGACGCATGGGATTGCCGGAAGGGCTCGCAAATAAAACCCGAAGACATTTGCAGCGTATTTCCGTACATAGAATCCAAAATTTTTGAATCCCCAATCCTTTCGGCGTGAAAATCGTTTTTCCGTGGAAAACATGGCGCGTTCTGCTTAACGGCGGATGTCGCGAATCGATTATCCATGATATTAATCGACGAGTACAGAAACAAAACTCACTGGCGCAGTTTTGTCTGGTGAGAAAGAGAGAGAGAAAGCGATTCGCAAACGAAGATCTTTACAATCTGTATATTCTGTATATTCTTTTTTATAATCTGTACATTCGATTGTTAGAAATGTTGAATATTGTCACGCCGTTTTCTGCGAATGTATGACTTGGTAAAAAAAATTGCGTCTCTAAATAAAAAAAACCTCAAAACCATATTTTTCACGCGTGTCGTTTCTGTATTCCTCGATTTATAAACATTTATATCGGCAATTATTATGTGTGCAATAAATATATGTAACGTCTTAAGTTTAAAGGTGCCCTGATGCTTTTCGATGGACATATATCGCAAGCACAGTAAGATATCCATGTTACGACTAACATTTAGAGAGAAAAACAATGAACAAATGTATACATACAATTGTCACTGAATACAAATTCGACAAGCAGTTTTTTTTAGGCGAGGCTCACATCGAATCGGAACGTCGGCGATTCACGTGGAAAACTTGCAGCAACAACATTCTCCTTTTATTCTGAGGAACAAAGTAACAACAGCTCCGGATATACACCATGTCACGTCCGTAAATAATGAATTCTCACCCACACATTGCCCCACACGCGACTTCGACTAGAGTTTGTTTTTTTATTTTTTTTATTTAGTGTTCACAGTTTACCGTTTTGCGCGGCACTCTTGAGTTTTTCTCTCACAGCTTCTTTTTGTCCAGCTCTTCCACTGATTTCGCAAGGTTAACCATATCCCCTGAAACATGCAAACTCACATAAAAATCGGTCCTACGTAAAAAATCTCAACGATCGCAGAGTGAATTGCGACATTGTAGCATCGGTCACGGCTGAACGTTTGCCCGTCCGTCACGCGTGCTCTGCAGACCGTCACAGCAAAAAAAAAAAAAGGGTTAGATCAATTGAATCCAAATATTAACAATTTTTCAAAAATCTGTAAGAAATAGTCCAATATCTAAAAAAACTCTTAAGTCTGCAAAAAAAAGAAAAAATTTTAAAAAAATGTAAGAGTCAAAATATTCAAAAATATATTTTAAATCATAAAATTTATAGTACAAAATCTATTATACAATAGTTTTATAATTATTTGATTAACGACTTCTTATTCGAGTTATTTAAATTGTTAATAGAAACAAAGTAATATAAACAATCGAGACGTGACTAAATCACAAATAAGGTTAATGAAAAAGTCACGGACGAATTCTTCGGAGCAATCGACAGCGAGCAATTAGTTAAATGTCGCAGCAAACTCAACAGATCGCATAGCTATTGTATAACTTCCTATAAAAAGAGCAATTCACACGTACCGCTGGAATCCACGTCAAATTTGCTCGGATACAAAACAGACCGTCTTATAGACGTTTTCTTTCCCGTCTGCAGCGAGCATCATCATGCATTTTGAAAAGAACGATAACAGTTAGTTACAAAGATCAACACAATAACTAATCAATAAAATCGATGCGTATAGATTTAGATACAACACATACGGCCTCAAGCAAACTTATGTCAAAAATAAGTAAAACTTTGTTATCATTTATGCTGCAAATTATTATGTGATGTAATTCTCTTTAGTTTTTTTATTTTTTTTTTTATTTTTTTTTTATTTTTTTTTTTTTACTTTAAAATACTATATCACTTTTTTCTCTATCGTTAAGCTACGGTCCTGAAAACGAATTTAAAATCTGCCAGTTTGTTTTTACCTCAAAATACTGATGCCATAAAACACAGCCGTAGACACAGAGAACGGAGACTAGAGACTGGCAGAGGAGCCAAAGAAGGATGTTGAGCGCTTGTGTACGCTCGAATAACGCCGCACCGTGGCGTATGCAAAGCAAAGCCTCGGTTACCATGATTGCTCCATAAACCCAGCATTGCGTTCCTACTCGACTACATGTAGGGTCAGTCACATACATGTAATATTGCCTGTAATTATAAAAAAAAAACACGTTCGCGATCATTTTTGTTTCAAATGTACGATCTTAAATATATTTTTTTAAATATATTTAAACGTTACATTTTCTTACTTACCTAACTGACGGCGCCACTATAACGCCTACCAGCACTAGTCTCGCCACAACAAAAGGATGAGACGGTGGAAACTCGTAAACATGCTTCAAAAAGAAGGTATTCAGTTCGGAAACTTGCCAGAATATCACTAACTGACATAGAGCAACCAGTCGCATGTGTGTACAAGTTGGATCTAACCATCTAACGGATGTCCAACTGCCGGGAGTGAATTGCAACACTGCTCTCTTTAGTTTCCCAGTGGTGCTCTCAATATCACGGATACTGACCCATCTGTTTAAAGAAAAATGTGATGAATCAAATGGAAGCATGCTTCTCACATAAAATTTCTTATTTGCAAAAAAGACAGTTTACTTGTATTCTCTCATTTCCAATATGGAACAGATCTTCAGGCCAACCCAGATACCCAATCCGTTACACACCAAGACATCCAGAATCAGCGCGTCCCACCAGCACTCGACAAAGTTTGGTAACAAATGAGCAAAGGCTATCTCCGTCACCTCCCACATAACACTAATAGCCCAGAGAATGCCGAAATGGCGAATCAGAATGGCTTTGAAGGCCCAGCCCAGAAAATGAGCAAGCGCGAACACATCCAAGTGGTTCCAGATCTTTTCTATCGTGACATCGGAACAGTTGACGCCGTACTCCTTGTCCATGTCGATGTGAAAAGACGCTAATCCCGGATCCACCCAGATCAGGATTTTTTTGACCGTTTCGTAGTTTTGGAACAAGAAAAACAGCAGGCCCATCAAATAGAGCACACTGCAGCCAAACACTATTCGCCATACTACCGGATGTGGCCTGGTAAATGGGCCATTGGGAAATGTCAAGACGGATATAATGAGGAAGAAAAAAATGACACAGAGCATGCCTGCCCACAAGTTGTCTTCAACATTGGTGGTGTTTCTGAAAGTGAGATAAAATATTATTACAATCACCAAAGTTACAATACTCATATTACTGAAAAAATAAAAAAAATACAAATTTCTAATCACAAAATTAAACATACAAACTAAAATAGTGACTTGCAATAGCAAAGCAAATTTATGCAAATTTTGAGATGAATTCATCACGAATACTAATTATGCAAATTTTGAAATGAATTTATCATGAAACACTTCTGGTTGATAAAACATTCGGGGTTTAAAACTTGAAGCAATAATTTTAACATAGCAAACTATAACAAAAGCAACATATATACAATGAATCATATATATTTCCCTATCTAACTATATATCAAAAATTAAATTCAACAACTCACATGTGATGCAATATCTGAGAAACACTACATAGAACTAAAAGACAAAAACACTAAGCTAAACACTCTGATGTAGCAACAAATTATGTAACGAGCGCAAAATATGACATCTGAAATAAGAAAACACAATTGTTCCGCGTTGACACATTTTCTCACAACGATTGCCGCGTACATGTGAACAAACTTAGAAAACAAGTGATTTTTTAAGAACACAATCCCAAAGGTTATGAGTTCTCGTCTATGGCAAGTACTTGGGAAAAAATCGGCAATTGAACCAACCAACCTGGTGAAAGCTGAATATATGACCGCGCCGATGGAAATCAGCAGCAGAGTGATCGTGTGAGGTTTGTAAAAGAATTCGAGAGAGATGTCGTCGACCGGTCTCTCGTTAATGCTTGAAAAACTGTCCGTGCCAGCGCACAGCCTGTTGGTTTCGTGATCGACGGCCACGGTGTTGGCCAGGTTGCCATCGGTGGTCACCGCGTTGTCAGTCTTCTGCTTTGCTATCGTCATCCTTATAATTGATTATTAAATTTACTTACGCCCGCTTCAATTTCGCGCGACCACCATCAGGCACAACGATCAGCGCACTCGTCCCGCAACACACAACGTGCTGTCGGTCGGGAAGACGCGCCACGACATGCACCCAGATTCACCGATAATCGCGCATGCTCGCGCGTGACTGCACTCACTATGTGACTGATGATTCGTGTTTTTTTTTTATTATTGTTTCCTTTCACACGCCAGAGAACAAACCCACAACGATATATACAGCCGGTATATACATGTGGTATGTATATTTATGAAAATCATGGTTATTATCACTATATAGCACTTTCTGCGCGCGCACGTACACACTCATTCCAGAGAAGACTGAGAGCGACCATGGCTCCAAAGTTAGCAGTTATCGCCTTTTCGTTCCTGTTCGCCAGCGCTATTGTTTATCGTGGTACACATTGGCAATTACGTGTTCACGATTGCTATGTACACGCATGTTTATGGTTCTATTTCGTGCTATCGGTATTACCGACATGCACTGAACACACTCGAGCCGGTCAGAGGCATCAAGAGAATCGTAGATGATGATCAGACTGGACCAACCGCTAAAGATCCACCGACTTAATTGAAAAGAAGAAGAGCGTATTATGTTTCAATGGCTCCAATCGGCATTTCGCTCTCAATAGAGCAACAAAAAGATTGGCTTCTTTCATACTCCCGTATGCGAGAACCAGTAAGTAGACCGAGTATCAAATGTAAGTAAAAAATCAAATGTCATTAATAAGTGGAACGAGAATATCAAATGTATTTAAAAGATGGAAAAGAGGACAAATGTAACTCTGATTTCAACTTCACTTAAATTGACTATTCGTGTACTTTTGCTAAGAGTCAATTGTAGACGTATTTATTGATGTTGACACGCTCGTCTTCAGATTTCAATATACGGTAATTTATACACTATATATATATATATATACGGTATGATTGTGTTTTCATTATAAAAGTAACGGAATAAATCATATATAATGAGAATAAATTATCCAGGTGTAAAACTTTAAAATGTCAAACTATGCAGGAAGAAAGTTGTCATATTCGCGCCGTAAGCGTCTGTCGCTCGAGAAAAAAGACGACATTGTTGACGAAACCAGTTGCGAAGCTTCGACCGTATTTGGGATTCATTTTTTTTTTTTGCGGTACAGCACACACCGGAGAGCACAAACCGCGCAACGGTCGCGACGTCCCACACACTCGTCTGAAGGATGCAGTCACATGATTCATCCGGAATGAATTCTTTTTTTTTTTTTTTAAAGCCAGGTTTAACGGTTTGCCGCCTGGCACTGCTCGTCGAATTACATGTAAATACAGGTATTAAATTAAATTGTATATTTTCTTTGTTATCGCGTAAATAAAAAAGAATTGCTCTTACGGATGCCGATGTTCGAGAAAAAAATAGTGTTAATATACCAAGAATTTATTCCTGGTTGCATTTTAATCGATCAAGTGCAATCAAAAGTGTAACGCAAATAAAAAGTTGCGCAGAGAAATATAACGCGCATAAAATACTCACGCATCTCCTTGCGAGATATTTTGAAAAAGGCATGAGAAAAAAGGAATTAGATAATGAAAAGCTATTTTTATTACGGTTTTAATTAATAATACACTGCTTCGTTAACTATAATGAATCTGTTTACTGTCCAGCGTTTGTTTGGCACAATTAAAATACATATTTAGAATGTTTAGAAATAAAAGATAAATAGTATACATATAGAAATGTGCTAATCGAGTGACGAATGTACGGAATATACCCGAACGGTTGAAGGCAATTATATATGTATAAAGAAAGGTCGACTAGAGTAAGTTTATTATGTGATCTAGTAACGTTTGGCGTTTCGAATCGGCCAATTGAAGCGGTGTGCGTTGGTGTCTGCCAATGGAGAGTCTGCGTTTGCGGCGACTCGGGTGACATCGCGATCGCTCGTTCGCTTTCGGCGACTCGAATGCGGCACAAAGACACCGCGCGATAAAAACGGCGTCGAAAGCAACCGACCGTTCAGAAACTCGCTTGATTTCGTCGTGATATGTTCAGACCTGTGTAAAACGTGCATTCATCGAGTGCATTCGAGTTCGAGTTCGAAGTTAACAGACCGTTGTTGTCCTGTCCGCCGAAAACGAGTGTCAAGAATAAAGAGCGTACCTTCCTCGTGTGAGATAAACAGGTAAGAGATCTTTGTTTCTTCTCACCGTTCGCGCGACGCAACAAAGAGACGCGCGCGACCTTCGCGCCATTCGCGACGCTAGAATGTTCAACGATTTAATTGTGCAGAATGCACCGATGATTGTTGCTCATCGATTATTCTGTATTAGGGACAAAGAGAACTGTGAAAGGGTTGGACAAGGCTCAGTCAAGTAAGACCAAATGATTTTATATCAACGACTGACAATGAGAGTGACGGACTGATCACGGTTGAACGCTTGTAAACAAAGCGTGTAAACGTTTCCCGATCGCGGGATCATTTTGCTTATAGTATCACATGATAATGCAGTGTATCTAGTGTAGTTTGTAACTAATTTGCTTATATTTTACATCAGAATAATTTATACGCATGTTAACAATAGACAAATGTTATAGAGAAATATAGAAATATTTAAATTTCTTTACATTGATAAGTAACGAGAAAGTTTAGTTTTTCAGATGCTTTTTTCAAATGCTTTGTTTGCTCTCAGAAAAACATTCTGCAGCAAAACGATCGGACTTCAGCGTGGTGAACAATAATAGTCACCAGATGTCGTTATATAACTCATTTTGACTATATATGCTAAAGTTACATCCCTTTTACCTTCACATTTACGTGTGTAAAGTTACATTTCACATATCAGTGTAGTAAAATAACTTTGGTTTTGGAACCGCAAGAAACAACTTTGCTGAAGAACAATCTGAGTTAACAATTTTATTGCTCTTTCAGGTAATGGTATTGTAAAAAATATAAACAAATAGAGGGCTTTTTTTAGAACAGAGTAAGTCGCGAACGTGAATAATAATGGAAAATGAGTGATGAAAAATCTTTTATTATATCTAACAATAAGTTTAAGTAATAATACGTAAAAAATTTCAAGAACAAAAACGTTTTCATATTTCTTACAATTCTTATTGATTGCAAACAATTGGTTGTTTGTAAAATACAAATCTGAGAACCGCTTTTTTTTTAGTGATTATTTGTGTGAGTTGGTCAAGATAAAGTAGGGGATGGCTTTGACTCTTTTATTTTTAACAAGTACAATATGCAATAAAAATTTATAAGTGAAATGAAGTCTGTCGCAAATTAAATCGCAATTATATGCTTGTTTCATGTTATAAACTTTTATTTGAGAAAATAACACATGGTATTTACAAAATATTGTAAGTCATAATTGAAAATATTAGATGTGTTGACAATAATCAAGAATTGTGTTTATCACATATTTGTGTTTCTTTCTTAGATTTTACCGCACACGTACACGTGCAAGGTTGAAATCACATATGAAACGTTTCTGTTGCAGAGAAACATCGCGCTATGGCTGCTGCAGCGGAATCTCCCGTCCCCAGTGACTGTAAGTAACGAAAATATTTATGGGAAACAATCTGTAGATGTGCGCAATATAAATGACTTATATATTCGGCGAGATAAGACGAGTTGTATGATGACGCTCATCGTTTCATAATTAGAAGCTATAATATAAAGGCTGATGTATATAATGTAACGTGTACACGGAACGTCCCTAAGTGGGTTAAGGATTCTGCTTTTTATACAATGTGTGTGGTTGATCTCTCTTGCGCCTGGTAAACGAATGCGGATCTCGCGTGCGATATTAAACCGAAATATGGTTCCGCAATTAGAGAAGTGGGTGCGCGCGGCCTGGGCGACTCGGCGCCGTGCTGAATACAGCACCCAAACGCTGCAGAGATCGAGGAGATCGGCAGGCGGGCACACACGACGGGAAGAGGTCAGAGCCCCCGAACCCGTTGTGTCCTCGCGCTGGCGAATGCTGCAGAACCACCGCACCGGGCAACCGGCGGCCATAATGCCGCGGCTGACAACTGCAGCCCAACGACTCGAAACTGCAACATGATGTGTGGCACACCGGCGTTGTTTCAGTAGCTCTCAACTTGAAAATCTCACCAGAAGAAAACTCGTTGAAATTGTTCTTTTTTTTGTGAGAAATTGTTTTTATAGTCCAAATGACCGATCGATCAGAGTCAACTATTTCCGAATATTTTAAATTTTCCTTAGAATCACGTTTAATTTTGTTTAGAATTCTATGAAAAAAAATTTTTTAAGAATTTAAATCGTAGATTTTTTTCAAAGCGCAATGCAAAACACGTTATTTGATGTCTTTTTTACTTTACGTTTGAAAAATATTTTTCTGTTAATTTACAAAATGTGTATAAAATTTACGAAACTATAAGACTTGCTTTTGACATGAGTCTAGGAAAAAGAAACTAAAAGGAGAGAGAAGAAAACTCAATGAGATAAACTTGATTTTTCTTATGATCTCTCTGATCGCTTTTTCTCGTTATCGCCGTGTCGTTCGGATCCAATTAAACCGTAACGATCGAATCCGGTTCATTATGAGGTTAAATCGGTTTCTTGATCATCAAAAAGAAAACGCGCATATCTTTCGTTATTTCTTTTACGATTACATCTGTGTAGCGTCAAACATTACTGCAGACCACATCTTTAGGTTGTGAAAGTTGTCTTTATTGTGGCAAAAATTCGATTCTATCATATTTGTTTTAGAATTGCAAAACGCAGTAAAAAAAATGTAAAAAAAAAATAAGACAATAAGATAAAAATAAGAATGAAACTTTAAGACTTTTGAGTGTAAATTGTTTAGATATTTTATGTAATTTGATTTTATTCCAAATATGAATCAAGAATATTTCTAGTGGATTAAGATATTCAATTGTATCAATCGTGAGTCAATTTAATGAATCATAACTTCATCAAGAAAAATAGCCGATGCATGTAATGATTCATTCATGATTTTTGCAACAAATCATCTCGAGTGATAAGAACTAATCAGATATTTATTGTTAAGAGTCAGAATTCAAACTTAAAAAGAGATTGAATTAAAACCTAATTGTCTTGTTTATTCAGAATATTTGTGATAGACAAGAATTGACAGAAAACTTTTTTCTCTTCGTTTTCCCAATACATCTATTTAGTTCTTTATAACCACAGTCATGCGTCATGCGTAATGAAAGTTTCATTTCTCATTGATTTTCACTGTGAACTAATGTAGCTATCTCTTTTCCCGACTGCGTCATAACAAATTCTGACACAGTGTTTCGATCTTCTGTCAGATAAACTTCATACAATGCACGACCGTTAAAAGTCCCACATTTCAGTTGTTTGTTGTGACATTTGCGTTAAATCTTCAGGCGCGTAGATCTGACACCAGATGATCTTAACAATCATTTGAATTAAATCTCAAAATTCAACACTACTTTTTTTACGGAAAAAAGTTTAATTGTTAAAATTTTTGAAATTCGAATCAGAGATTAAATGTTTTGAAATTTTAGAATTTTGTGTCAAAAAGATGTTATAAAATTTATATTTTTAGGAAAATTATGCATTTAATCAAAATTGAATTTTGTTGCGATATTCTGCGTCAGACTTTTTTTTTCAAAACTGATTATTTTTGTCGTTTTGAAAACCAGCTGCTCTCTTCTCCCATGATACTGTTGGGAGAAGATTGGAGGATTTTGTAGGATAGTATACATCTCTGAGAGGGGGATGGACAGATGGTATTTTACGTTTCTGTACGTGGAGTTTCCACACACATACACGCAAAAAAATACATGCTGAACGACCAGCTCTGCTGTACAGTGTGTCAGAAAACGAAAAAGTTATTGAATATTTAAAAAAATCTCAATTCCTAATAATTTCGAGTTCTAAACTCGCTTTTCGTGCAAATAGAAAGTTTTACTAAATACACCTAATAAATATAATAAATATAATAATATAATGTGTTTTACAAAAATTATATGTATGTATATTAAAAAAAAGAAAATTAACTTTTAGTAAAAATATTTAAAATTGACAGAATTTTTTACAATTTCTTTAATATTAAAAAAATATCGAGCAGCAATATTTTTGAAGTAAATTTTTTCAATAAGGTCTTAAAACTTTTGTAATCCGAAACTAATCCAAAGTGCTAACTAAATTTCGATCATCTTTTCATCTGACATTTCACTAATTATCTTCTTTTCCCTTCCACTTTCTTTAGCTGTCCTCTATCAAACCCATATTTCTATCTACCCCCTATCTTTTCTCAGAACACCCCGTATAGTTCATAACACCTCTCTATTGGTCGTTCTAGCACTAGTGGCGATCGCAGGTTGGAGTTGCTAGCTGGAAGGGTAGTTTGTCGTCGGGGTGGGCTGTTGTTGCGCGACGTAGGGTGGAAGGAGACCGTGAGAGGATTGGGGCAAAATCATAGGGAGGAGGAGTATAGTCAGATATTGAGCGACGCCGAGCGTCGCGGCGCAGCGTGCGGGCCAGTCGCCCTTCAGCCACCGCCCCAGTTACGACCTGAGCGAAACTTCCGGTGAGAGCCGTGCTCCACTCGCTCTTTTCTCTCCCGGTCTCGTCCTTTTCTCTTTTCCTTCTTCCCGGTCTCTCGCTCTTGTGTCACGCGCGCCATAGATCTCTGTACCAGATTTATTATCCGCCGCATCGTCGTTATTTAGTACTTCGCGAAATCCGCGAAACTCCGGTAAAACCAATCCCCTAAACGAAACAATGCTGATCGGTCTCGTGCGCGACTCGGTGCTCCAGTGCTTCTGTCACAGCTGCAAGGCACCGCTTAGCGTTGTAGGTGAGTGAGTTCCTGTGTCCTCTGGCCGAAGGTCTTTCTTTCCGGTTCTCCGTTATGAGACTCGTCAAAAGGTCCTCTAACAAAATTTTATGAGTACAAAAGTGATTTTAATATCCAGTTTGGAGATAAAGATTGTTGCGTTGTACCTTAAGAACGTTATATTTTATATTATTCTTTACAAGTTTAGTTTCTTTATGAGGAAATAAGAGAATATACGTTTTTTAAATCGGAAAACTTATGAAATGCTTCAACAATCAAATAATATTTATGTAAAATATAATACAAAAACATTTATGACATTGTTTCATCAAGAGATAAAAATTTGAGTACTTTTATGAACATTACTAGAAAAAATTCATTATTTTTTAATTGATTTTACTTAAGATCTTACAATTGCTTTAAATATTTATGAACAATTTTACACAAATTTTATTTCGTGTCTTTTCAGCACTAATGGCTCGCCAAGAAAGTTCTTTTTTGAAATAAATATATTATTAAGTAACTTATATACTATTTTTTCTGGAGGCAAATTATATATATATATATATATATATATATATATATATCAGTCTTCATAAAATTAAGCAAAACTATTTACTTTTGAATGAAATTATTTATTTATTCACTTTTAGACTGAAAGTGTTGATAGCTTTTTCTGAAATAAGCGTGAAAATTTAAGTTTTAATATCGAGCTAAACTTGTCTAAGTAACTTGGTTATTTATAGAACCAAGGTGTTTGAACTGAAGTTCATTGCTTTGTGGATATCCTCTTTGTGTTCACATTTTTTAAACAAATTAAAAACTATTTCTTATATAAGTAATAAATGAAGAATCTTACATGTGTATAATTTATGCATATATATTTATAATATATATTATACAATACGGAAAAAAGAACTTATAAGAAATACTTACTATTGTTTCAAAGTATTCTTCACATTTTTTTGATTAAAGAAATAAGAGAAAAATTGGAAACCGGAAGGAAATGATTGTGATCTTCAAGCGCCAGCTTCCTAGAATACTGTTGAAAAATCTGACAAACTTTCCTGTGCCTTATCCTTGAAAGAATGGAAGAAACAGATGCGATTGTTTAAGTAAAAACTATCTTGATGTTTTTCTCATCCTGATACCGAATTTGTTAAATTACCGACACGTGCAACCTCGAACTTACTATATTTTTATCATATATGTACATATTCATTTATCTATTTACTTATTTCTTTATACATTTAATGTACATTTAATTTATATATACGTTATATTTGTTGTAACGTTTTTTTATTATTTATTCACTTATGCATTTTGTCATTTTTTTATCAAAGTTTGCTAATTGCATAATTATCTTACATAATGTTTTATTTTATTATTTAATTTTGACTGTACGTGCGATTATTATCTGTCGTCCAAGTGTAATTTTAATGCTCAGAAAATAGAGACAAAATCTGTGAAAATCTGAGCTCTCTCTCTCGGATTTGTTTTCACAAATAAAACTGCATTTTTTTCAAGTTACATTTTTCTTTGAATGCAAGGAGCAGTGTCCTTTACCGCAGTACACAATGATATCGTGACATTATCCTAAGGCACCTGCAGTTCGATCAATTTCTCAGACCGTCCGCGAATCGATACTCAGGGCCACCATTTTTGTACAGGGTGTCGTAAAAGTCGCTGATGTACGACGACATAAATTAACATTTAATAATAAGTAGAATTAACAATGTATGAATTATATTTTCTTTATAATTTTATTTTTTGTAGATAAAGAACATTGGATTATTTTTGACGTACAGAACTATACACAATCACTCAAAGGGAGAATAGCTGTTTGTTTAACCGATCGTTCTCTCTGATAATGTTGAACATCACGAGTTTTGTAAAGCCGGTGTGCACGTGTTCGGCCTGTCGAAATGATCAGGGTGCGGTCCAACATGGCTACGGCGAAACGGTCGCATCGATTTCTCGATAATTAACCCATTGGGAAACCAATTGATCCTTCAGACAGAACCGTAGACTTGATGTTAATTTTTGCTCCTTTTATGACTTCTTTATCCCTCATTTGGAAGTAATCGTGCATTAATTGGAAGTCCAAAATTG
Organism: Pseudomyrmex gracilis; assembly: GCF_002006095.1. NCBI lineage: Eukaryota > Metazoa > Arthropoda > Insecta > Hymenoptera > Formicidae > Pseudomyrmex > Pseudomyrmex gracilis. Next base: position 360,767 of record NW_018020598.1, read on the forward strand.
GAAGTCCAAAATTGGAAGTACGTTTGTCTCGTAAAATATGATCATAATTTCTTTTTTTGTTTTTAATTTAGTCCACACAAAAGTGCCTTTGTCAAATGAGTAGTACAGAATGATAAGAAAAAAAGATGGTAGCTCAATGGGTTATATCATCAGTACCTTGATTTTCCTCCCTTTCCTTTCCTTCGAAAACGCGGATTTGACCAAGTCTGAATTTTCAAAGCGGGACAAAGGAGGAATAACGCGCCGTTTAAGAAGCCTAATGGCAAGGGCAAACCGCGGACCAAGCAACCGAAGAAAGTGAAGTTCATCAGTAAGTACAAGAGGAATAGGTTGACGAGATTTGGAGACCTTTAGCTGAGCTCTGAGTGACGTCAAAAAGACAACTCACGTAGGCTTGTTCGATCGGATTCAAATCAATTTCTTTAAAATTTTAACAGCAGTCTTTCCATCAAGAATATTCCAAGTATCTTGGAGAATAGATTTACAATACAGATTTCAGAAAACTTGATGTTTTTTTTTAACACGTATATAAATAATTGCAATATACTGAAAGATACAGAGAGAAACAGTTTTTATGACAAATCAATTTTAAACTCACGAGAGAATCTATTTATGTCTGTACAATATACAAAATTGAAGAATTTGGGGATAAGGGATTTTTTTTATCTCCGTGATTCATTCTTCGAATAAATTTTTATCAATTATTACGCTATAAACGTAATAACTGTATTTGTAATTTTGTTTGCGCGGTATTATAAGAATTCCTGTTGCCGCAATGTAATAAGAGTCTAAGGATTAAGGAAGCAGCTTCTCTCCATTAAAGGTCGGTGCAATGCCCTCGTCGCGAGCACCGTCGCGCCAATGTGCCGCCGCTGAATTATATATCGAAAGTGGGGAACATTATTGCAAACTTGTATTGCGCTACGTGGAGATACGGTCATATCGCAGCAACTTTTCATAGCATTGTTCTGAAAGGAAAAAAAGAAGAAAATATGAGAAAAACAATTTTGGTTTCTTTTTATTATTCACTCTGATTGTGCTATCTTTTGATTTTATTAAAAACATTGATGATATTTGTTGAATATAGCTCTTATATGTAATATAACAAAAGTAAAAAAGGGGCATTGAAAGCGTAATTTAAATTTTAAAATCAAACAAGTCGCTAAGATTTCTCTTAAAAAAAATTGTTGTGACAAAATTGTACGATACAGTGTACTACATGGTAATTACAGTACGCATACAACAACGAATATACGTAAAAGAAGAGCGTAGAAACAGAGGGGTTGCGAAGAGAGAGGTGCGTGCAGCGACGCTAGACGTCGCGGCGCCTACGGGCGATCGTTCTCTGATCGATCCCTTCTCGCCGCGCTGCTCTAAGCTCTGAGTCATACTTCCGTAATCAAGCGGCGCCGGAAGTCTCAGAATTGCGGATTATATCTGTATGAGGGTATTCTCTGAGACGAGTTATTGATACGCAAAATAGATCCCAAGAAGTGTTGATATCAACATGAATTTAAAACTACAATTTCAGGAGAGAGAAAGAGCTGCACAAATGTTATTAAATATTTGTAAACTAATATTATCGAAGAGATGATATTCTCTTAGTTAACTTTTTTTTTCAAAGCGTAAGAATTGTACGTAAGAGATGGTAAAATTGTGTTACAATAACCTGTAATTATTAAATTGCAGCAAATTGTTATACTGAATGAATGTTACATGCACTGAGAAATCGAACACACATTACATGATAAAAACTTTTCTAGCGACTGAAATTCGATGCCAGGAAAAGTCCAAAGGCGGCTTGTGTTACGAAGTGATTCTGGCGGAGCCAACGGGGCCTAAACGAGCGCCTTCGCCACCGCAACCAACAAGCCCAACGCAGCAAACTGCGATCGAAGATAAGCTAAAGGCTGCCGAGGAACGAAGACTGTCTATTGAGGCGAACAAACTCGCGGTTCTCGCCGCAAAACTTAGCAAGATCGAAGAAGCAGCCCGCAAGAAGGATGAGCTCAGCGCAGCCTTCATTGCCGCTACTCGCGAATCTCTGGATGCTAAGATGAACAATACGGAGGAGAAACGAGAGGCCCACATCGCCGAATTGAAGAGTAAACTGAAGGAACATGTTAGTATATAAAGATTGGATGCACACAATTGACGAAGAATGGTTGCAAAAGTTAGCTGCAAGTACCGATATCATTTTTTGTTGCAGTTGGAGAGCGTTGAGAAGACTCGTCTTAGTCTCGAGCAACAAACCGAGGAAGTGCGATGTGCTGTCGAGGAGAAGCTTAAGTTTGCAGCGGCTCAGCGCGATGAGAATATCAAGAAAATGCTGGATCGTCTCAAAGAGCACGTTAGTATTATGGTTATCTTTATCATTTGTATTTTCTCAGATATTTCAATCAAAATAAAACTCGAGAGATGAATTTTATCGACGGATTTTACATTTGCAACTTCTATCACTCTTGTTTCTATCCGGTTGTCACTTTGCATATTTTAACATGCACACTGTACAGACGGATAATAAGCTCGGTAAAAATAGATAGAAAAATCGATTCGCTGTTATACTTGCAGGAAGAGCAAGTTGCTCGCGTACGTCAAGGAATGTCAGAGCGTGTGCAGCAATTGGAGTCCCAAATTCAGGGCAAACTGGAACAGGCACGCGAACGTCGCGAGACCATTGAGCGTGAGCAGAAGGAGAAGCTACGCAATCACGTAAATAATCTAATCAAATATAGCTTTTGTAGTTAGTGTGTTGGTAGTAGTTAGGACAGTACTTCGATCTAGGTTGTTACGAAACTCTGATGGTTGATGAATAAAAAGAAATGGAAATATCGTAAAAGAATTTGACTTAGAAGAATAAGATTTGTTTCGTGGATACCCGCGCAAATATTTTGTTATTCGTCAGATCCTGAAGGACTTTTTGACTTCATTTTCTTATATAGAAATAATATTTTATTTGTGACGTTTATAATAAAAATGTTTTAATAAGAAAGAAAGTAATAATTTATAAAAGTGGTGGAGTCTTGTGCGTAACAACTTAAGATCTCTAAAGCATTATATTTGCGAGCTTTTGTGAAAGAAAGATAGATTAAAAAAAAAAAAAAAAATTTAAAACCGGACGACCATAAGTTGCTCTGGAAGTTTAACTGCAAAAAAAAAGAGAAGCATTGATCGATGTGGGCGTTTATGCGATGGTGGTTTAGAACACGGTGAAGATAGCAAAAGTGCGTCAGATGGCGGCGCATGAGCTCCTGGTGAAAAAGTTGGAGTTTGACAAGAGGGTGTCGGCCGCGGAGCTGAATCGGCAGCGAGAGATCCAGCGTCGCGTGCAGGCGATTCGCCGCCACCATGTAATTCCGACCCCACACGCACTTCTAATCGAGCATCCACTACTACCATGACAATTTGTCGTAAAATTAGTCTATTTCTATGTGAAAAGCGATGCTTGTAACGAATAATTCAAGGGAGCATTTATTTTCTGTTACTTATCGAGAATAACAGAATATAAGAAAGCAATTACATAAAAATTCAACATGCAAAGTATAATTGTAGTTCAAATATAATTTATAACATCGTGAATGTTCGAGTAAAATTTTTGAATACTCGTGTCAGTACGACAAATTGTAATAAATAAGGGTTGCATCAATTGTTTTTTTTTTTTCTGTTTTGCTCCCTTCCACCGTCGCAACAAATACGTAGCTTATATATTTTACGTAGGACCACGAGTGGAACGCCGATAGTTGCATTTGCAAAGAGGAATGCCACATTCATCGTGCTTTTATTAGATTATGTTGTAGTTGTTTTATTTTTCTTTTCATAGTTACCTTACAGCATGGCCGGACTCATTTATGACTCGTACGAGATCATTTTACTAGAGAGTGCGCCGGAGAAGGCACCACCCCGAGATTCTCTATAGTTGTAATTTTTATATAAGAATTTTTTTTCACGACGTAATTAAATTTTAATTCTACAAATCTCAGAACATCAAGACATCTGGAGTTTGAAGAACTCTAGGCAACTTCTCCGACGCATCCTGTCCAAGTCTAGCCATCCGTTTACGGAACGTGTTACACCTAGCTTGCAGTTAGAGAGAGCATGGTGTATTTTTCTCGATATGTACTGGAATCGCATTGGAGAATATTTATTCTAATCCGTTTTGTGTTTTCCTCTTTGTTCACGCAGGAAAGACGCGCCGAGATCGTGAGACAGAAGAAGGCAGCCCAAGACCGCCAGGATGGCAACAACACAGAGGCACCGCAATCAGTCTTGCCAGTAGAGAACGAAACTGCCAGCTCCGGTTAAAATATTCGGCGCAATTCATCTTTAAGCTGCTCCGTAAAAGGCTCCGTTTCGCTTTGTGCCATTATTTTCTGACTCGAAGTAAAACGGGAAGTCGATCGCGCGCATCGGACGTGTCCGCATTTTTCTGAGCGGAGAGGGTAAGAGGACGGGAGACCGTTTCTACCCTGTAGTTCCTCGATGTCGCGCGAACAATACTGCCTTCATGTTATCCTTATTCCCATTCTTCGGCGAATATTTCGCACGATTTCTTCAATTCTAAAAGGAAAAAAGAGATGATTTATTCGACAAGGTTGTTGTGAAAGTTTGCTTTTCATGAAAGATTTTGAACATTTGAAGGAGTTCGAAACGTTGAGTACACAGAATGAATTTGAGAAGGTGTGATCTTGGAAAAGTGCAAGATTTACGCAAAGCGTTTTTGCAACATTGAGAGATACCCAAATAGATTCCAAATTATATATTAAAATTTATCAAATTCATTTATTCTATTTTTTAGTGCTTACTTGAATACATACAAAAAAATTTTTTTTTAACAAGAACGTTTATACGTCATATCCGAAAAAGAACTTTCGCAGCAACCTCAGTAAATTCATTCCAAAGGAACTTTTTTTTACAGATAGTACTTTACAATATTTAAAAATCGAAAAAAATTAAATTAAAGAGATATTGGAGCGCATTAAAAAGATAAAACGTTTAAAATGAAGATAGCTTATATACACACATAAAGAAGTTACGCAAGACTTTTTTAAATGTTTCATTTTTCTGTTAAATCTTCAGAAAGCAGTAATAAAATTTTGGTTATTGTTTATATAATTCATTTAACATATGTTAAGTAAAGAAATATCAAGAAACTTTATATAAAAATACTCTTGGTTTTAAAGAAAGATATTGGGTTTTATCAAACATGGATTTTTATGTACATACATTAAATAATAATCGATAAATTTGTTCTCTTTTATTTGATGGTTTTTTTTTTACATATTCATACGTATTCAAATTTTTTCGTTACAAACCAATATACAAAGGAGGTATAGTTCTACGATAGCTAACGATCGATTAACCGTGATTACACCGGGTGATTGTTTTGTATCGCTAACACAATGCATCGTCTTTTCAAAGAAGAAAAAAGATCGATATTTGGCGAAGATTAATAGATTACTACAAAAAAAAAAAAAAAAAAAGAAAAAAATTAATCACTATCGCTACAACTTAGATTCTAAGTGGTGCGACTGAGGCTCTATGCGCGCGCAAAAGACAAGGTGTGTATCTGCGGATGTGTCATGTGTGTCAAGCACACACTCATAAGTATATATAAATATTATTAATATACATAACAACTATAATGATATATATTAATATTAATAATAATAATAATAATAGTGCTTTATACTAGGCTTGAAAACTTGAGAAACCATTTTGTACTCTCTTTCATTGTACTATTACTGCGCTAACCGAAATGAGATAACACATGAGATATGTAATCTAACAGAATATGATATAATGTGACGCGCTTCTGTGATGACTTTAATTATTTGTCAAAATGTGTGTAGCGTTCAAATGCGGGTGAGAAGAGAAAGAAAGAGAGCGAGAAAGTGAGATTATGAAAGAATGAGTGAGAGAGAGAGAGAGATAAAAAAGAATGAATTGATGTATGTGAGAAATATAAGAAGAAATAAAAGATGATATTTTGTTTCTTCAATGTAGCACGGTTGTCGTGACCAGGGGAAGTTCGTTCGCAGTAAAAATTGAAACGTTAAATGGCGATACAAATTTTGTTGATTTATATATACGCTTGCAAGAAGAAATAAAGCAAATTTTAAAGAGACGTAATAAAGAGCACACTACCAATATTTTTTTATGCCTATAGGCGAGCTTCGAGGCTTAACTAACTTTTAGATAATCTTCAGGAACGTATTTTGGAGAACAATTGATATAGAGAAGTAATATAATAAACTCAATTTGGTGTACAAACGTTCTAGATTGTTTGTAAAAGAAAGAACTAAACATTGATATAATAAACGAAGAAAAGCCGTGAGTTGTGAAGAGTCTTGGATTAAAAAGATTTGAGATAATACAGAGATAGAATCGAAAGTTTTTTTTTTTTCGAAAAGCTCTGTAGCACTTTGACCGAAGCGAATTGAGTCGAAAATGCTACGAAGTCTGGATGTTTAAATGAAAAAGAAAAGCAAATGAGAGAAAAGTGGTCAAAAGAACTTGAGCCTTGGTCACAGTGCCGCTGCAACTCCAAGGACCTAGAACACAGATCGCAACTATATCATGATATTCGTCAGCTTGCATCTTATACTTACGGATCAAAGTAGTTCTCAAGTTTGAACAATATTTTCAGTGTGTGTTTTCACATTGAGTTTGTGCAATAGCAAATACGAAGTTGTATCGGAGACACATTCATTGCTATATCCGTTGGTTATAAAATTGATTGGTTTTTAAAATAATTTCTTATAAAGTCGAGATTTTACGATTTCTTTGCGGAATCTAGGAATCGAGAACTCTTGGGTCCAAGATTCTGAAATGAAACAATTATCAAATGTAAAATTACTTGTTACATTTTGTATGTTGAATATTTTTTACCTATACTTGTAACAGATTCCATTTAAATTACACATTTTTTTGTTTAATATAATCGAGAGACCGCATAAAGAATTCTTACGCAACGCCTAATTGCACGAACTACTTAAGCGTGGAAGTTGATGTGCGGAAGGAAGGAGAAGATGGAGAAAGAGTGGACGACGAGAAATTTCAGATGAATCGAAGAGAAATTTGTCGTGTCGCGATGGGTAGTGGGTAATCTATTTTTGCATCATTGTTGTACTTCTTTGGAAAATTGTGTCCTCGTGTATGATTATAGGCGCTACGTGACGTATGTTATTGTCTTTTTCACTTTGCGTTAAAATATATATACAGAGTGACCCACAAAAAATTAAGTAGCGATATCGTAAACGTCTGTCACGGATTGAAGTTTTTAATCATTCTATAAAGAAATTTTGCATTTTTTGGGACACTCTATGTATAAATTGGTATTCTGCGCAATGACGCACGTGATGGGCCAATAGTTGCTATTCCGGAAACAAATTTAAGGTAATTATAACATTTATATATGTCTGCATAAAAAATAAAATTACGAAAAATAATTATTGCTTTTTCTTTAACGTATTAATTATCAGTGTAATGATGTAAAGATTTTTGTCGGTATAAATTTTTTATATACGTATATAAAATCTCAACTTTCAGATTTTCCGGAGCAATGACTTTCGGTCCATTCGGTGTAGCATATATTCTTGGGCTTTGATATTGTCTCTTGTGATGAGAAACGTGAAAAAAACGCGTGAAAAAAAAAAAAAAGTTAAATAGACGAGATATATAAAAGAAATTATATAAATATAAATGCGAGCGGGATAAGATTATGATCGTATCGCGATTATATTTGGCTGCCTTCGATATATACTTCTTTCAGTTTCTGTTTGAAGTAATGTGTGTCAAAACGAGAAATTGATTGTGTGTGAAGTAAAAGGCCATACCTACACGCACCCAAGTACATCTTTGTTATTACGTCTTATTGCCTTTCAAATCATTCCTCTTTCTCCATAATTGTAAGTGCGTTTAACGTATAAATTTTTTAAACATTTTTTTATCACGTGGAAACATCGCAAAAGGTGCTTGCTTTTCATATAAATTTTTTTTATATTACATTTCCTAATAAGATCATATACGTATACATCGCTTAGAAAGATAATACAGTAATCTCAATTTTTTTACAATATTTTTTCATAAATTGCTGGTTTTTATTTTTTATTCTGATGTTTATTATTACATATCTTCTCCAGCGCTACCATGACCACGTGACGCGATTTCGTGTGCAGAGATAACATACACGCACCAATCTCTATAGAGCTAATGTGTATGCAAACAAAACGTGAACGTGTACTCACACACGATAAGGAGTCTAGTACCGCTTTGATGATCAATCAAAGCGCGCTCTGATTATGTACATGAATAAGAAAAAAAATTGAGAACCAACATGTCTATTATTCTACCGCTGAAACAGTGACATTTTCACTCTACGCATGCTCAGGTAATCACGTAAGTGCATTAAATGTGCACGAACATAAAAAAATTATTACTATATCGATAAAAAGACACATGAATCAATTGAGTAAAATAGTTCCTCTTTTTCTATGTTTTTTTTTACAAAGCTTTTAATAAATCAATCGTGTGCGTTTGAACACAGCCAAGTCGCATGTGGTTCGTGCGCGCGCATCCGAGCCCCACGTGACGTCAGCACGCGCGGCGGTGGCATGGCCGCGAGCCAAAGGCCGGAGCGAGCCGAGGCCTTGTGACGCGACCGCAGACTCCACCAGTCGAGCAGCAGAAAGCAAATATGGCTGCCGCGTGGTCGGATAATAATGTGTAGCGAACGCGCCGTCGCCGGAAACAATCGCGTACGTGTGCGTGTACGATGTTGCTGAAGAGCTGCCTGGCAAAGAAGTACCGCAGGCATCATGGGAAAAGCGGTGCCAAATCCGCGGCCGGTAAGTTGTTGTAATCTCGCAAAATCGCAATGCACGAAATCCGCGAGAGATCCGCCGCGCATTCTCTTGTCCGCTCTCCCTTCTTGTTTGTTGTTGTATATCGTTCCTCTCCTCCCTCTCTGCTCCGCGGGATCGTACCAGCTGCGCGCGACTACGATGTGTAAGCAACACCAGCTGGAGTGCGCGACGCACCAAACACGACCGCGTGATAAATCAGGAATCTGTCGCGAAACTCTCAAGCGCGAGATTCAAATGAGAAGAGCGTAAAGCGTCGCGCGAGTGTTTTCAAGATTGTTTATTCGCGTTAGTTGGTTTCACAATTATGCATTGTAAAAAAAAAAAAACAAAACAAAACTTAAGAGTGAACAACACGAGGTTGTCATTGTTTTTTTTTTTCTTGTGAGAGATGTTAGTGTTTTTGTTTCCAAGATGTTGGAGTAGAACAAGCTACCATTGATTGTGCATGCACAAGTGTATGTGCGTTGAATTGGATTTCTCGTTTACATTATTATGTCACGATATACACACACTTCAGATATACATATTACATACACATATAAGCGTATACATACATATACATTCATTAACATATGCGCGACAATGGCGGCGTAAGAGCGACCACGATCGTTCTCTCCGATTTGCTCTTTCACCGCCAAATGCCAATCAACGAGATTCTCGTCCACGCGACGGCACTTGTGATCGGCACAGAATCGGTGGCTCATCTCATCTCGCGGTGGTCACGTTCGAAACCTTCCGCGTTTGTTTGTTACGAAGGTGCGATTGAGGAAAACGGCGAAGATCTAAATGCGACGCGCATAAGTTGCTCGCACGCCAATGGCCCGAGTCCAACGTTGATTTAGCTTCGAATAAACTTTACCTCAAAACAATTTTAAGTAATGAATCAATTTCTCTCGTAAAATCTAATATTATATGTTTATAACGAGAGATAGAGATAAAGTGACTCTTACGTGACACCGAGCGTGTCGAGATTTTTGAGATCTGAATTTGAGAACTTTGCGTTCCGCGAGATTTGATTTTGTTTATTTTGTCTTTCACGATTGTCCGATTTGCATCCAAATTTATTGCGTGCAAATTTTCTACCGATCAAAAGACGCAATAGCATTTCGCGGCCAAGTACATCATCCATCTAATGTAGAACTGTAATGTAGATCTGTCGTGTGTCCTTTTCAAAAAAAAAAAAAAAAAAATCTGTTTAGAAAGAAGTTACTTGCTACATTTTGGTTAAATATACAATTTGTTTATCCTGTAATATATTTAATATAACATGCTAAATTTATCGCGTGGATTTTTCAAGTCTATATATAATAACGATACATAACTTATTGCACTTTAAGAACTATAATGGGTTTGTTAATAATGATTTCGTTAAAAATATCTTCATGTCAACATTCCGGTACAATCCAGCTCGCGACTTGCATATGATATATTATTCGAAGATACATGACGATGAAAATGCATCCTTGGCGCGCCGCGATAAGAAATAAAGCGGTGGTAGGGAGAAAAGAAGAATTGATAACATACACGAGAGAGAGCAGAATATATTTATATGTAGATTTTGGTGCATATGTGATAGTGCATTGTGCAGGTCGTTGCAAATCGTATATGTGTGTATATGCACACATACATATTTATATATAACTATAATGTATTTTACTTGGTTTAGACATCAGACATTGTTATTTACGCTAGGATATGAGAAAAGTGAGAATCAACGGTACAAATATGCAAATATATGCCCCAGTTTTTCTTTAGTAAAATTTATCCGATGAAATGTAATTATTTTGGCGTATCTTCTCGAATGAGGAGACACTTTTTCTTCGTAACATATTTTTTATCCTCATATACTTGCGGAGATACTTAAGTATCTTGTTTTTCGTAATTTTTTTTTCTCGCGTATACTTTCACATTGGTCCGATGACATACAAAAGGTACAACCTGTTTTGTGCCAGCGCGATCGCGTGAATTTCTTTGCAACCGCGATTCGTGTCGACCGTCTTTAATCGCGATGCGTTCAATAAATTTGCACATTATCTGCGACCATTCTTGCGAATCAAACAAAATTGAATTTGAGTACCGGGATTAGTGTACACACTCGGCGGTGTTATCTCAAATCGGTAAATCTGACGTCCTTAGAGTATCGCCATAAACGCGATCGAGTGCCACTTAACAAGCGACGTTAAACGCGTAAAATTGTCCATTTCAAGTTGATGAACTATTACAGAAGTCGAGATTAATTTCCACAAGAAACAAACAATATAGAATTCGAAGACATCTGCTTGTAGAGTTTCGAACGAAAAACCGATATTGCGTTATCTTTCTAAGTTTCAAATTCATAATTGTTCTTACAATAAATTTAGTAATATCAAATGCACTTTTTCGCGAATTTGAGAAGTTGTAGATCTCTCGAGGATAATTAAATTTGACGTAGACGAGAGAGTTAATTGAATGGCGAGAAAAGCTTTTTGTGGAGCAACCGTTCTGAATGCCGGCGCGTTAAACGCATCCAAGGCCTTTGTAATGTAGACTCAATCACCGCCAATCTACAGTCTTAGCAATTTGTTTCTTCGGACAATCTCGAGCAAGCATCTGCGAGCCGCAAAATATCGTAGGAGCCAAATAAGGATGTTCGATTTAGTCAATTACAATTTTCGTTTACTTGTTGCACCATAATCAACTTTGTGTTTATATGTTCCATACTTTTTTTATGAAGCAGCGTGAAATTTATATATATATTTAATTCTTATATAAATATTTGTAATATGCCCAATAATGAAAATAATATTCGAATTGAATATTGTGATACATGACTAATCGGTCAAAAACAACAATAGAGAGATTAACTTATTGAACTTTGTATGGCCAAAATATATTATCTTTTTTTTTAATTCCACTATAAAATAACTTCCTTACATTTTATCAGTCATATTATTTTTGATGTAATAGAGTTATCAAGTTATCAGTTAGACACACACTTGTGTTCTAGATTTTAAAGATTTCAGTAAGTTTAATATATTTCTTTCGTTATTAATTCACATCTCGGACATTTCATGTGTGCCAACAAAATCTTTTCTTTTCGAGAATTCTACATAAATTATATTATATTATATATATATATATATATATATATATA